>NC_091553.1:47110340-47112840 GCF_042767895.1 Penaeus vannamei
AGAGAGAGAGAGAGAGAGAGAGAGAGAGAGAGAGAGAGAGAGAGAGAGAGAGGAGAAGGAGAAAGCAAGAAAGAGAGAGGGAGAAAGAACGAGAAAGAGATAGAGAGAGAACGAGAAAGAGAGAAAGAAAAAAAAAGAAGATTAATAGAGTCAAGAAAAAAAAATCTCACCCCCTTCCTCTTGAGTGAGAAAAGAAGTTAATAAACTCATCCGAGCGAGATCAATATGCAGAAGGGGGGAGGGGGGGACAGAAGAAGAGAAAAATAAAATATAATAAGCTCGACTCAAAAAACGGGAGACGAAGGGAGAGAGAGAGAGAGAGAGATAAGAAAGAAGGGAGGGAGGGATGGAGAGAGAGAGGATGGGAGGGAGGGAAGACGGAGGGGAAGGGAGAGGAGGTGGGGAAGGAGAAGGAGAGGGAGAGAGAGAGAGATGGAAAGAAGGGAGGAGGGATGGAGAGAGAGAGGATGGGAGGGAAGAGGGAGGGGAAGGGAGAGAGGTGGGGAAGGGAGAAGGGGGAAGGAGAAGGAGGGAGAGAGAGAGAGAGAGAGAGACAGAGAGAGAGAGAGAGAGAGAGAGAGAGAGAGAGAGAGAGAGAGAGAGAGAGAGAGAGAGAGGGAAAGAGAGAGAGAGAGAGAGGGAAAGTGAGAGAGATAGAGAGAGAGACGGAAAAAGAGAGAATGTAAATATAACGAGACAAGCCTTGTCAACAAATAAAAGTATGACTTAAGTGACAACCGAAATCAGTAAATAAATAAATGAATATATAATAAGAAAGAATAGAAAGCATATTACGATTATTTAATTGAGAAGTTAAAGATCAAGATTGATGGAGAAAGTTTCATGAAGGAGAATGGGAGAATGAGGAAGAAAAAGAGAAAGAAAGAAAGAAGAGTGAACAAGAGAGAGAGAGTTAGAGAAAGACTGAGAGAAAGAAAGAGAGAGAGAGAGTTATAGAGAGATTGAGAGAAAGAAAGAAAGGGTGACCAAGAGAGAGAGCGAGAGTTAGAGAGAGATTGAGAAAAAGAAAGAAAGAGAGAGAGAGATTGAGAGAAAGAAAGAGAGAGAGAGTTAGAGAGAAACTGAGAGAAAGAAAGAAAGAGAGAGAGAGAGTTAGAGAGAGAAAGCGAGATCGAAAGAGAGAGAGAAAAAAAAGAGAAAAACAAACAAACCTGATTGATGGTGACGACGATCACCAAAAAACAAAACAAAAAAAACACGAAAACCAAACCCTCGAGCTAAAGAAAACAGAAGAGAGAGAAAACACAAGAGAATAAAGAAGGGAGACAGAGAATGAGTTAGCGTGTTCTCTCCCCAACGCAGTATTTCCAGCGGAGGAAATATGCAAATTTTGAAACATTGGATACGGGGGATAGAGGGGGAGGGGAAGGGGGAGAGAGGGGGATAGAGGGGGAGGGGGAGGGGGAGAAGGAAAGAGAGGGTGGTAGAGAAAGAAGGGGATAGAGGGGGAAGGGAGAGGGAGGGGGATGAGAAAGGGGATAGAGGGAGAAAGAGGGGGAGGGGGGATGAGGAGAAGGGGAGAGAGGGGGGTAGAGGGGGAAAGAAGGGGATAGAGGGGGAAAGAAGGGATAGAGGGGAGAGAAGGGGGAGGGGGAGGAAGAGGAAGGAGGATGAGGAGAAGGGGAGAGAAGGGGGAGGGGGAGAGGGAGAGGAAGGAGGGATGAGGAGAAGGGAAGGGGAGGGGGAGGGAGGAGGGGGGGAGAGGGATTGGGGGGATGAGAAGGGAGAGAAGGAAGAAAAGGAAGAGAGAGGGGGGAGGAGGGTGGGGGATGAGGAGAAGGAAAGAGAGGGGGATAGAGGGGATGAAAACAAGGGGAGAGAAGGGAAGATAGGGGGAGGGGGAGAGGGAGAGGGGGGTAATTGGGATGAGAAGGGAAGAGGGGGGATAGAGGGGGATGAGAACAAGGGGAGAGAAGGGAAGAGAGGGGGAGGGGAGGAGAGAGGGAGAGGGGGGGATAGGCGGGATGAGAAGGGAAGAGGGGGGGGATAGGGGGGATAGAGGGGATGAGAACAAGGGGAGAGAAGGGGGAGAGAGGGAGGGGGAGAGGGAGGGTGTGTGTGGGGGGGGGGGAATCAACACCGCGCATGGAAACCAATTATAAGTTTCAAAAGCCTCGTTCTCAACTCGCGGATTCGAAAACGTGAATTTATATTGGGGTTAAAAGAAAAATATGGAAATAGGTGTGCCTGCAAATATATATATATATATATATATATATATATATATATATATATATATATATATATACATATATATATATATATATATATATATATATATATATATATATATGTATGTATGTATGTGTGTGTGTGTGTGTGTGTGTGTGTGTGTGTGTGTGTGTGTGTGTGTGTGTGTGTGTGTGTGTGTGTGTGTGTGTGTGTGTGTGTGTGTGTTGTATGTGTGCATACATACACAGATATAAAGACAGACAGATATATATGTATACATGACCTATATATATATATTATACAGTTA
>NC_091553.1:47117840-47120340 GCF_042767895.1 Penaeus vannamei
CTTATTATTATTGCACCTTGTCTCATCTCCCTCACCCGCTCATTTTCTTGATTAATTTAATAACATTTTTTGTCGCTTTGAATCTCCTCCCTGTCATATTTTTTTTATTCTCTCCCTCCTTCTTCCCTCCTTCGCACCTCGTTATCTAACAATCTTTCTCTTTCTCTCTCTTTCTTTCCGTCTCTTTCTCTTTCCTCCTCATCCCTTCCTCTTTACCTCTCTCTCTCTCTCTCTCTCTCTCTCTCTCTCTCTCTCTCTCTCTCTCTCTCTCTCTCTCTCTCTCTCTCACCATCCTTTCATCTCTCTCCTTCCTTTCCTCCCCCCTTCATCCTTCTCCCTCCCTCCCTCCTTCCCTCCACCCCTCTCCTCTTCCCCCATCCCTCTCCTCCCTTCATCTTTCCCCCCATCCCTCTCCTCCCTTCCTCCTTCCCTCCCTCCCCTCTCCTATCCCTCCCTCCTTCCCTCCCACACCCCCTCTCTCCCTCCCTCCACCCCCTCTCCCATTTGCCTCTCACTCCTTCCCTCCATCCCTTCCCATCCCTCCCTCCCTCCTCTCCCCCCCCCTTCCCTCCCTCAGCAGGCCTTCAACGGGAACTTGAGTCTGTCTCCCTTGCAAGTTGCAATCATCTGGCAGGAAGTTTGGCTATATACTGCTAAGATGATGTGGAATTCCTCAAGTCTGGTGCGAGGGAGTTGCAAGCACTACCCCCTCCACCGGGTCTCTCCTTCCTCTCCCCCCCTCTTTCCTTCCTCTCTCCCCCTCTTTCCTTCCTCTCTCCCTCCCCCTCTTTCCTTCCTCTCTCCCTCCTCCCCCACTCTCTCCTTCCTCTCTCCCTCCTCTCTCTCTCCTCTCTCTCCTCCCCCTCTCCCTCTCTCTCTCCCCCCCCCACCGTCCCTCTCTCTCTCTCCGTCCTCTACTCCCCTTATCATTCTTCCTCTTTATTTTCTAATTTTCTTTTCTTCTCCCTTCTTCCTCTTTATCATCTTCTTCAAATTTTCTTTTTCTTCTTCGTTTTCGTATTCTTTTTCTTCCTTCTGTCCCTCCTTCCCTCATTCCTTCTCTCTGTGTTTTCCTTTTCATTTGCTTCCTCCTTCTTCCTTCTTCCTCCTTCCTTATTTACCTTTCTTCTCTCTCTCTTTCTCTCTGTCTGTCTGTTTATATGTCCGTCTCTCTCTCTCTCTCTCTCTCTCTCTCTCTCTCTCTCTCTCTTTCTCTCTCTCTCTCTCTCTCTCTCTCTCTCTCTCTCTCTCTCTCTCTCTCTCTCTCTCTCTCTCTCTCTCTCTCTCCTCCCTCCCTCCCTCCTCCCTCCCTCCCTCCCTCCCTCCCTCCCTCCCTCCTTCCTCCCTTCCTCCCTTCCTCCCTTCCTCCCTTCCTCCCTTCCTCCCTTCCTCCCTTCCTCTTTCTTCTTCTCCCCCGTCATCACCCCTCTCTCTCTTCCTCACGCACACCCCCCCCCTCGCCCCATTCCCCCTTCATTCTCTCTCCCTCCCTCCCCCCCCCTCTTCCTCCTCTATCTCTCTTTCTCACCTCTCCCCTCTTTCGCGAACACGGCAGATAATCCGGGGAAATGGATAGTCGGTGCTAACTCACACTACATAAAAAGTAAATAAATAAATAAAGAATTATGATAAAAAATAAGAAAATAAAAATACCGCAAAAAATTATCCATGAACAGGGGAGGAAACGAAACGAAAAAAAAGAGAAATAGAGAAAAAACAGTGAGAGAGAGAGAGAGAGAGAGAGAGAGAGAGAGAGAGAGAGAGAGAGAGAGAGAGAGAGAGAGAGAGAGAGAGAGAGAGAGAGAGAGAGAGAGAGAGAGAGAGAGAGAGAGAGAGAGAAGAGAGAGAGAGAGAGAGAGAGAGAGAAGAGAGAGAGAGAGAGAGAGAGAGAGAGAGAGAGAGAGAGAGAGAGAGAGACAGACAGAGAGAGAGACACACACAAACGGAGAGAGACACACAGACAGAGAGAGAGAGAGAGACAGAAAGACAGAGAGGTAAACTGACAGACAGAGACAGAGAGAAAGACAAGAGACAAAAAGACAGAGAAAGAAAAAGACCCCAGAAAATTTACGACACGGAAACACACACCCAAACCCACACACGCATACAACATACATACAAACGTACACACATACAAACATACATACAAACATAAATACAAACGTACACCCATACACACATACAAACATACATACAAACGTACACACATACATACATACAAACACACACACAAACGCACACACACCCAGACGTCCCTTTAACCGATATCCTACCACTAAAACACATTTCCTCGCGTCCTCTCTCCTCTGAAAGGAAGGTCAAGGTGAAATGACAGTGAGATTACGCAACAGCGAGGTTGATAAGCCAAACTGAGCCTTAATGCCAGATTGCAAAGTGACTTTTGAACTTACTCGAAAATTTGACTGATAGAGGAGTGTGTGTGTGTGTGTGTGTGTGTGTGTGTGTGTGTGTGTGTGTGTGTGTGTGTGTGTGTGTGTGT
>NC_091553.1:47122840-47125340 GCF_042767895.1 Penaeus vannamei
ACACACACACACACACACACACACACACACACACACACACACACACACACACACACACACACACACACACATACACACACACACACACGCCCACACACACAACCCCCCCCCCAAAAAAAAAAAAAAAAAAAAAAAAAAAAAAAACACTAAAACCTACTTTTTTTTTCTTTTTTTCTTATTTTCTTTTTCTTCTTTTATGTACGAATAATGCAAGTTGCGGTAAATAGTTTGAGTCATTTTGGTTAATGAGGCAACGCCTTCTGGCCCCAGCGTCTGGGTCGCGGGAGGAGGCGGAGCGAAGAGACAGAGAAGGATGAATGACAAAGACAGATATGTATAGATGGATAAATAAATAGATAAATAAGCTGATTAACCAATTAATATATGAATAAGTAAATGCGAAAGAGAGAGAGAGAAAGAAAGAGAGAGAGAGAGAGAGAGAGAGAGAGAGAAATAGAAAGAGAAAAAAAAGAGAGAAGCAGAATAAGAAGAGAGAAAGATAAAAAAGAGAGAAAAGAAGAAGAAAGAAACAGAAGGAGAAAGAGAGAAAAAAAAAACAGAGAAGCAGTAGAAGAAGAAGATATAAAAAAAAGAGAGAAGCAAAAGAAGCAGAAAGAAAGACAAAAAAGATAAAAAAAGAAAAACAGAAAAACAACGAAAGACAAAAAATATTAAAAAAAGAAAAGAAAAAAACAAAAAAGATAAAAAAAAACAACAACCCACCCGCCCTCAAACACGACAACCCGCGCCCGCCCTCGCGCCGCCCGCCTCCGAGGCACGTGACGCCAACAGCGAACAACCAAACGGAAAGAGAAACCCCATAAATGGCATTGCAGCGCTCAACATCTGCAGGAAATCAACCATCAACAAGGAACAAATAGCCGAAACTGGGACACCGATTACTCCCCCTCCCCCTCCCCCTCCTCCTCCTTCTACGTCTACTTCTCTCTCTCCTTCTTTCTGCTTCTACTTCTCTCTCTCCTTCTTTCTGCTTCTCTCTCTCCTTCTTCTTATTGCTTCTACTTCTTCTTTCTGCTTCTACTTCTACTTCTCTCTCTCCTTCTTCTTTCTGCTTCTACTTCCCTCCCTCCTTCTTCTTTCTGCTTCTACTTCCCTCCCTCCTTCTTTCTTCTGCTTCTACTTCGTCTCCTCCTCCTCCTCCTCCTCCTCCTTCTACTTCTCTCTCTCCTCCTTTTACTTCCTCTCTCCTCCTCCTTCTACTTCTCTCCCTCCTTCTTTCTGCTTCTCTCTCTCCTTCTTTCTGCTTCTACTTCCCTCCCTCCTTCTTCTTTCTGCTTCTACTTCCCTCCCTCCTTCTTTCTTCTGCTTCTTCTACTTCGTCCCTCCTCCTCCTCTCCTCCTCCTTTTACTTCTCTCTCTCCTTCTTCTGTTTCTACTTCGTCCCCTGCTTTCCTTCCTCCTCCTCTTCCTCCTTTTACTTTCCTCCCTCCTTCTTTCTTCTACTTCGTCCCCTCCTCCTCCTTCTACTTCGTTCCTCTCCTTCTCCCTCTTACTGCTGCTTCATCTCTACTCCTCCCTCCTTTTCCTCCTTCTCTTCTACTTCTCTCCCTACTTCTTACTTCTGCTTCTTCTATCCTCCTCCCTCCTTTTCCTCCTCCTTTTACTTCCCTCTCTCCTCCTCATTCTACTTCGTCCCCCTTCCTCCTCCTCCTCCTCCTCCTCCTCCTCCTTCTCTTCTACTTCTCTTCCTCCTCCTTACTTCTTCGTCCCTCCTCCTCCTCTTCCGTCCTCCTTCTACTTCCCTCCGTTTCCCTCCTTCCTTTCATACTCCTCCTCTTCCTTCTCCCTCCCTTCCTCCTCTCCTTCCTCCATCTCCCTTCCTCCTGCTCCCTTCCCCTCCTTCTCCTTTCTCCTTCTCCCCTCCCTCCTTCTCCCCTTCCTCCCTCCTTCTCCCTTCCCTGCTTCTACCTTTCCGTCTCTCCTCCTTCCTTACTTATTCGCCCCCCTCCTTCCCCCAGCTTGTTATCCATTCCCCCCCTTTTCATCCAGGTACTTCCTCTTCCCCTCCCCTCCCCTTCCCTTCCCCTTTTCCTCTTCCCTCTATCTTCGTCAATTGCTTCTTACTCCCATTATCCCCTCCCTCCTCCTCCTCCCTTTCATCCACTCTTTTCTCCTTTCCTTCCCTCCCCCTCCTTCCCCTTCCTCCTTCTCCTCCTTCTCCACTCTTTTCTCCTTCCCTTCCTGCCTCCTCCTTCCTCCTCTTCCTCCCTCTCCTTCCCCTCCCTACTTCTCCCTCCTCCTCCTCCTCCTCCCCCCTCCCTCCCTCTCCTCCTTCCTTTCAAATCCTGCTACTATTTCCCAATACCCCCCCCCCCCGCCTTCGCCTCCCTCTTCCTCCCCTGCCCCTCCCCCCACTACCCCCCCCCCCCTTCTTTTCATCCTCTTTCCCCAATAGTCTGTAGTTGCCAGGCAGTCAATAAAAGAAATGAGGAAGGGAAAGGGAAGGGAGGATGGGAGGGAGGGAGGATGGGAGGTAGGG
>NC_091553.1:47127840-47130340 GCF_042767895.1 Penaeus vannamei
GCGTTCGGAGTCCGTGTCTGTGTGTTTGTTTGTTTGTTTGTGTGTGAGTGTTAGTTGTGTTTCTGTGTCGTTTTTTTTTTTTTTTTTTTTTTTTTTTTTTGGGGGGGGGGTTGTGTGTGTGTGTGTGTGTGTGTGTGTGTGTGTGTGTGTGTGTGTGTGTGTGTGTGTGTGTGTGTGTGTGTGTGTGTGTGCGCGCGCGTGTGTGTGTACATAGAATCATTTAATTTTGAATGTTAGTATATGAATGTCTGCGGATAAACACTAAAAAAAAACACATACACGCAGACTTCAATTATCCAGAAGAAAATGAAGAAGAAAGAAAAGAAAAAAAAGATAAACTACAAGAAAGATAAAAGAAAAACGAAAAAAACGAAACACGAAAAAAAAACTTAAAACGAAAAAATAATAAAACGATAAAACGAAAACCTTAAAAAAACGAAAGAAAAAACTATAAAACGAAAACCTTAAAAAAAGAAAGAAAAAACTATAAAACGAAAACCTTAAAACACGAAAAAAAACAAGAAAAAAAAACGAAAAAGCGAGAAAATAAAATGAAAAACGAAAAGAAAATCCTAGCATCAGCAAAATGAAATGCTTGTGGCTAAATCCTCGCAAATGCTGAGGAGATTTTGATGACCGGAAGATGCGAAGCGAGGATAAGAAAAAAAATAAAAAAGAAAAAAAGAAAAGATAACGAGTAAAAAGAGTTAAAAAAAAATACGGGAGGAAGGAAGGGAGAGGGAGACGGAGGGGGAGGGGGGTGAGGAAGGGAGGGAGAGAGGTGGGTGGATAGTGAATAGGTGGATAGGTGGATGAATGAATGGATGGATGGATGGATGGATGGATAGAGATAGATAGATAGAGAGATAGATAGATGGATGGATGGATGGATGGATGGATAGATAGAGAGATAGATGGATAGATAGATAGATAGATGGATGGATGGATGGATGGATGGATAGATAGAGAGATGGATGGATGGATAGATAGATAGAGATGGATAGATAGATAGAGATAGATGGATAGATAGATAAATGGATGGATGGATAGAGAGAGATGGATGGATAGATGGATAGATAGAGAGATAGATGGATGGATAGAAAGATAGATAGAGAGATAGATAGATGGATAGAGAGCGAAAGAGAAAAAAACGAAAAAAACGAAAGAAAGAAAAAGGAAGAGAGAGAGAGAGAGAGAACGCTACAAACAAAGACAGAGAATAAACCAGAAAGGGAGAGAATAGAAAGAAAGACAGAGAGGGAAGAGAAAAATCGATAAAGGTTCACATAAAGAACCGCAAATTAAAACAGTTAAAGAGGGCGAACCATTAACTGATTAGGAGAAGGAGAGGAGAACGAGGAAAAAGAAGAAGAAAATGAAGAAGAAACAAATAAGAGGAAGGGGAAGAAGAAGAAGACTGAAGAGGAAGAAGAAGAAGAAGAAGAAAATGAAGATGAAGACGAAGAAGAAGAAAAAAGAAGAGGAAGTAGAAGAAAAAAAGAAGGAAAGAGATAACGTTGAAAAAAACGAGGAGGGAAACAAAAAGAAAAAAGAAAAGAAAATTTAAAGATGGAAGAAAATAAAAGAAAAGAAAACAGGGAAGAAAACAAAAGAAGAAGAAGAAGGAGAAAGCATGAGGGGGTGGGTGATGGGGGGGGCAGGGGCATCGGTTTAAGGGAACAGGAGACGGGGAGAGGGGGAGGGGGGGAGGGGAGTCGTCCTTGTCTCCCTGAGAATTTTTTTATGCTACAATGACGTTTCAATTCCGCTGACAGTTTACCTTGTGTGTGTGTGTGTGTGTGTGTGTGTGTGTGTGTGTGTGTGTGTGTGTGTGTGTGTGTGTGTGTGTGTGTGTGTGTGTTTGTGAGAGAGAGAGAGAGAGAGAGAGAGAGAGAGAGAGAGAGAGAGAGAGAGAGAGAGAGAGAGAGAGAGAGAGAGAGAGAGAGACTGACTGAGTGAGAGTGTGTGCGTGCGTGCGTGTATGTGTTCGCGCGTGTGAATGTATGTATAGATGGCAAAGCAGTGTGTGTGTGTGTAGGGGGGGGGGGTAGGGACACGCGGATATAAGAAAGAGAGAAAAATAGACAGACAGACACGGACTGACACACAAATCGATAGACAGAACAAACACACAGCACAGTGACCGATAACCATAATAAAGAACACAACACCACCAAAATAACCGTCCCAAACAGAGTCAGAACAGGTGGACATTAGTGTCAACAGAGAGACGAACCACAATAACAAACGCTATAAAAACCACTGATGTATAATAAATGGATAAATAATGGTAACCGATAACAATTACTCCTCTTCTAGAACGGATTCCCCCCTCTCCCCCCACTCTCCCCTCCCCCTCCTCCCACTCTTCCAAACACCCCTTCCCCCTCTGCTATCTCACGTCCCCTCCCCTCCCCTCCCCCTTCCCCCTCTCCTCTCTCACGTCCCCTCCCCTCCCCTCCCCTTCCCCTCCCCCACCCTTCCAAACACCCCTTCCCTC
>NC_091553.1:47150340-47152840 GCF_042767895.1 Penaeus vannamei
AAAGGAAAAAGCATACACCAATTTCTACCTAACCTTAATTTAATCAAAACCAGCTCTAATTCGTCGTAATTGGCTTTTCAAGTGAAGGAACATTTTACAAAATTTATATATACTTAGGAAGGCCAAACTTGAGTCTCGAGTTACACGGCCCTTTACAAGATTAATATAATTTTTTTTTTATCATTATCATTTTATCCTTATCAATATCATTATCATTATAATTTTAATTACTGTTACCACTTTTATTATCATTATGACTATAAAATCATTATCATTAATGGCATTATCATTACCTTTATCATTATTATCATTATAATTAATATTATCATTATCATTACGTATCATAATCATCACTGTTATTACAATCACAATCATCATAACTATTATACCATTATCATTATCATCATCACCATCATCGTCATCATTATTATAATTATCCTCTTTTCTCTCACTTCATCTCTATGTCATAATTGATTTTACTGTATATTATTATAATCATTATTATTATCATTATTATTATTATTATCATCATTATTATTATCTGTCTTTTATAAGTTCCTGCAAATACATAAGGCACAGATACAACTCGTATATATGTGTATGCGTGTGTGCGTAGGTAGATAGATAGATAGATAGAGGGATATATAAAAAGAGAGACAGATAGATAGATAAATAGATGGACAGATACATAGATAGACAGACAGACAGACAGACATATACAGACAGACAGACATACAGGCAGATAAAGAGATAGATAGATAGACAGATAGACCAATAAATAGATAGATAGACAGATATACCGATAAATAGATAGATAGACAGATAGACCGATAGATAGATAGAAACAGACACACAGGTAGATAGATATAGTCAGATAAACAGATAAATAGATAGACAGATACACAGATAGATAGGTATACATATAAATAGATAAATATATCAATAGACATAGACAGACAAATAGATAGATATAGTCAGATAATCAGATAAATAGACAGACAGATACACAGATAGATAGATAGGTATACATATAAATAGGTAAATATATCAATAGACATAGACAAATAGATAGATAGCCAGACAGATTGACACAGAAACTTCTCGAACCAGACACGCTTATCTATAATTTATCAATGATTTAACGTTTATTACTTTATCAATTGATGTTCGTTTAACGTTTATCATCTATCATCTAATATTCTATTTGTTGTTTATCATATATTATTAATCTTATCATTTACTCCTTATCATATCATATTCATCATTTTATGTCATTCATCGTTTATCATTTATTCACCTCTTTATTATCATTTATCATCTTATTTACCGGTTATCCTTTACCACTTACCACTTAATTATTGTTTACAATTTACCATCATTTATCAACCATCTATTTACTGTCTCATCCCATGGTATAGGAAGGGCGGTTGACTTCCGTGTAATAAGGGTATAATGGCCAAGGTAAATGTAGTGAATCGAGCGTTACCTTTACGCCTACTGTGTCTGTCTGTCTGTCTCTCTCCTTCTCTGTCGTTTGTCTGTCTGTCTCTCTCTCTCCGTCTCTGTCTGTCTGTCTGTCTAGACAGTCTGTCTCTCTGTCTGCCTGTCTGTCTCTTCCTCTCTCTCTCTCCCTCTCTGTCTGTCTGTCTCTTTCTCTCTCTGTCTATCTGTCTCTTTCTCTCTCTGTCTATCTGTCTCTTTCTCTGTGTGTGTGTGTGTGTCTGTCTCTCTCTTTCTCTGTCTGTCTGTCTGTCTGTCTTTCTCTCTATATTTGTAAGATTGTCATTTTTGGGTAGCTACTGTTGCATAGGCCTATGTTCGTTTTTTATCTTTTGTTTGGCGGTGTTTTATAGTCTTATTATTATTATTATTATTATTATTATTATTATTATTATTATTATTATCATTATTATTATTACTACTACTACTACTATTATTATTATCATCATTATCACTATTATTATTATTATTATTGTTGTTGTCGTTGTTGTTATTATCATTACTATTATTATCATTGTTGTTGTTGTTGTTATTATCATTACTATTATCATTATTTATTGCTGTTATATTTCCGCTACTGTTGTTGAAACTTATGTAAAATTATGTGGGTTGTCGGAGGGACTTATGTAGGCCTACATAACAAGATCTAAACACACTAACGCACATGAACACACACACACACTCACTCACACACACATACACCTCCACCCTCCCCCCCCTACACACAAACATGCACTCACTACACCCCCCCTTCACACACACACTACAACCCCACCCTACCCCCCACAATCCCCGCACCCACACACATGCACTCACCACAACCTCCCCCTTCCCCCTAACCCACCCCCCACCCCTTCCCCCTCCCCTGAAAACCGCCCAGGGTTACACGAATCGAGACACGCCATTGGCCCTAATCAGACTGAACCGAGCTAAATCAGTCTTAAACTCCACACAGCCTGAAAGTGGCTCTGTTTAGGCACACTCCCGCACCAAACTTTGT
>NC_091553.1:47165340-47170340 GCF_042767895.1 Penaeus vannamei
GCCTCACGCTAAGGAAGAGTGTCATACTAGGAAGTTGTAGAATGCCTCACGCTAAGTAAGAGTGTCATACTAGGAAGTTGTAGAATGTCTCACGCGAAGGAAGAGTGTCATACTAGGAAGTTGTAGAATGTCTCACGCTAGGTAGATCACATTAGGGCCCGTACTTTTAAAACCTTTCGCCAGGGCTGACAAATTTGTTTACATCTGCAGTGCACATAACATAACCTAAACTTAATTATTAACCTTGAGAGAAGACGAAAATATTGTTTCCACAATAGTCTCACTTTATACTATAACAAAGGAGTTAAAATTTAAAAAGTTGAAAATATCTTTATACTATAACAAAATTAACTTTATGCTATACTGCACTTTATACTATAACAAGGTTAACTTTATGGCCCGTACTTTTAAAACCTTTTGCTTTTTCTCGCGTTTTTTTCATTCGCCGAAGCGCTAGATTTATCAGGAATCCAAGATGTTAGCGCCTGGCGATCCCTTTCGTTCGCCAGGCCTGGCGAACACCTGCCTTGGTTTAAAAGCAAGGCCTCCCTCACTCATATGTTCGCCTGGCGAAGCTTCGCCAGGCGAACGCCAGCATTGGCGAAAGGTTTTAATTGTACTTTATACTATACTATATCAACCTTATACTTTTATACAAAAAATAACTTTATACTTTAACAAAAGAGTTTAAAAATTACTATTTTACTATTCCTAACTGATGTAAGATATTGAACTGTAGGCCTACAAGGGTATCATTAAAGACGCCTCATTATAAGGCGGTGGAGCACTACAGCCATGTTTCTATAGCCAAAAGTAAACATGCCGCCATAAAAAACACTTCTGGTAATATTTGTGAAAAGAACATTATCCTTACAACCAAAATAACAACAACCTAAATCTAAATAAGTCATCTCGGGGGTGGGGGGTAGGGGTAGGGGGGTAGGAATACAGCTGATGTCTTGAGCTCTCGACTGGAACATCGAAGGTCTTGAAAAAAATACGTATATACGTTATTTCATGATAAATTACGATTTTAAGATATTTTATAATTTCAATGTGATTCCTACATCCTATCATACACAAATATGTTCCTAATTTATAACTTGAAAGCAAGAAAATGGTATTCAAACAGCTCTCTTCGCCAGGCTGTTCCAATATGATCTTTCGCCAGCCCTGGCGAACGTTCGCCAGGCATGATTTTAAAAGTACGAAATTCCGGATCGCCCGGCGAAACCTTTCGTCAGCCCTGGCGAAAGGTTTTAAAAGTACGGGCCTTCAAAGTACGGGCCAAAGAAAGAGTGTCACGCTAAGAGGTTGTAGAATGTCTTACGCTAGATAGATCACGCTAGGAAGTTGTAGAATGTCTCACGCTATGAATATCACGTTAACAATGAGTGTCACGCTTAATAGATCACGCTAGGAAGATTATAAAAAAAAAGTCTCACACGCTAGAAATTATCTTCACGCTAAGGACCTTGCAGCATGAGGAATGAGAGAATGAGAAAAAAGAAGAAAAAAGCGGAAGAATGAATGAGATTAAAAAAAGAAGAAGAAAAAGACGGAAGAATGAGAGAATGAGAAAAAAGAAGAAGAAAAAAGCGGAAGAATGAGAGAATGAGATGAAAAAAAGAAGAAAGGCGGAAGAATGAGAGAATGAGATTAAAAAGAGAAGAAAAGACGGAAGAAAGAGAGAATGAGATTAAAAAAAGAAGAAAAGACGGAAGAAAGAGAGAATGAGATGAAAAAAAAAGAAGAAGAAAAAGACGGAAGAAAGAGAAAATGAGATAAAAAGAAGAAGAAAAAGACGGAAGAAAGAGAGAATGAGATTAAAAAGAGAAGAAAAAAGACGGAAGAAAGAGAGAATGAGATAAAAAAAGAAGAAAAAGACGGAAGAATGAGAGAATGAGAAGAAAAGGCGAAAGAAAGAAAAAAAAAGAAAAATGCATAAAAAAAAGAAAAAAAAGGCATAAGATGAGCATTTCCGGGAATTCCAGTTCAGAAGACGAGTCCTATTTCCGGAGATGCTCAGACGGCTCCCTCGAGACGTCTCGCAAGAGGATGGAAAGTTCAAACGCGAGGTTGTTCAGACAAGCGAGAGAGAGAGACATTCTTAAAAAAATGTGAATCTTGTTTTTTTTTTTTTTTTTTTTTTTTTGAGACAAGCGAGAGAGAGAGACATTCTTGAAAAAATATGAATCTTGTTTTTTTTTTTTTTTTTTTTTTGAGACAAGCGAGAGAGAGAGACATTCTTGAAAAAATATGAATCTTTTTTTTTTTTTTTTTTTTGAGACAAGCGAGAGAGAGAGACATTCTTGAAAAAATATGAATCTTGTTTTTTTTTTTTTTTTTTTATACAAGAGGGAGCTGTTCTGTGCGTGTGTGTGCTAAAAAGAAAAAGAAAAAGGCGAAAGAATGAGAGAATGAGATAAAACAGAGAAAAAAGGCATAAAAAAAAAGAAAAAAGGCATAAGATGAGCATTTCCGGGAATTCCAGTTCAGAAGACGAGTCCCATTTCCGGAGATGCTCAGACGGCTCCCTCGAGACGTCTCGCAAGAGGATGGAAAGTTCAAACGCGAGGTTGTCGAGACAAGCGAGAGACATTCTTGAAAAAGTTCAAACACGAGGTTGTTGAGACAAGCGAGAGAGAGAGACATTCTTGAAAAAATATGAATCTTGTTTTTTTTTTTTTTTTTTTTTTTTTTTTTGAGACAAGCGAGAGACATTCTTAAAAAAATATGAATCTTGTTTTTTTTCTTTTTTTTTTGAGACAAGCGAGAGAGAGAGACATTCTTGAAAAAATATGAATCTTGTTTTTTTTTTTTTTTTTTTTTTTGAGACAAGCGAGAGAGAGAGACATTCTTGAAAAAATATGAATCTTGTTTTTTTTTTTTTTTTTTTTTTTTGAGACAAGCGAGAGAGATTCTTGAAAAAATATGAATCTTGTTTTTTTTTTTTTTTTTTTTTTTTTTTGAGACAAGCGAGAGAGAGAGACATTCTTGAAAAAATATGAATCTTGTTTTTTTTTCTTTTTCTTTTTTTTTTTGAGACAAGCGAGAGAGAGAGACATTCTTGAAAAAATATGAATCTTGTTTTTTTTTCTTTTTCTTTTTTTTTTTTGAGACAAGCGAGAGAGAGAGACATTCTTGAAAAAATATGAATCTTGTTTTTTTTTTTTTTTTGAGACAAGCGAGAGACATTCTTTAAAAAATATGAATCTTGTTTTTTTTTTTTTGTTTGTTTTATACAAGAGGGAGTTGTTCTGTGTGTGTGTGCTAAAAAAGAAAAAGAAAAAGACGGAAGAAAGAGAAAATGAGATTAAAAAAGAAGAAGAAAAGACGGAAGAAAGAGAGAATGAGATTAAAAAAGAAGAAGAAAAGACGGAAGAAAGAGAGAATGAGATTTAAAAAGAAGAAGAAAAAAGGCGGAATGAGAGAATGAGATTAAAAAAAGAAGAAAAAGGCGGAAGAATGAGAGAATGAGATGAAAAAAAAGAAGAAAAGACGGAAGAAAGAGAGAATGAGATTTAAAAAGAAGAAGAAAAAGAGGGAAGAATGAGAGAATGAGATAAAAAAGAAGAAGAAAAAGACGGAAGAATGAGAGAATGAGATTTAAAAAAGAAGAAAAAGACGGAAGAATGAGAGAATGAGAAAAAAAGGCGAAAGAATGAGAGAATGAGATAAAAAGGAATAAAAAAGCATAAAAAAAAGAAAAAAAAGGCATAAGATGAGCACTTCCGGGAATTCCAGTCCAAAAGACGAGTCCCATTTCCGGAGATGCTCAGACGGCTCCCTCGAGACGTCTCGCAAGAGGATGGAAAGTTCAAACGCGAGGTTGTTCAGACAAGCGAGAGAGAGAGACATTCTTAAAAAAATGTGAATCTTGTTTTTTTTTTTTTTTTTTTTTTTTTGAGACAAGCGAGAGAGAGAGACATTCTTGAAAAAGTTCAGACACGAGGTTGTTGAGACAAGCGAGAGAGAGAGACATTCTTAAAAAAATGTGAATCTTGTTTTTTTTTTTTTTTTTTTTTTTTGAGACAAGCGAGAGAGAGAGACATTCTTGAAAAAATATGAATCTTGTTTTTTTTTTTTTTTTTTTTTGAGACAAGCGAGAGAGAGAGACATTCTTGAAAAAATATGAATCTTTTTTTTTTTTTTTTTTTTGAGACAAGCGAGAGAGAGAGACATTCTTGAAAAAATATGAATCTTGTTTTTTTTTTTTTTTTTTTATACAAGAGGGAGCTGTTCTGTGCGTGTGTGTGCTAAAAAGAAAAAGAAAAAGGCGAAAGAATGAGAGAATGAGATAAAAAAGAGAAAAAAGGCATAAAAAAAAGAAAAAAAAGGCATAAGATGAGCATTTCCGGGAATTCCAGTTCAGAAGACGAGTCCTCTTTCCGGAGATGCTCAGACGGCTCCCTCGAGACGTCTCGGAAGAGGATGGAAAGTTCAGACGCGAGGTTGTTGAGACAAGCGAGAGAGAGAGACATTCTTGAAAAAGTTCAAACGCGAGGTTGTTGAGACAAGCGAGAGAGAGAGACATTCTTGAAGAAATATGAATCTTGTGTTTTTTTTCTTTTTTTTTTTGAGACAAGCGAGAGAGATTCTTAAAAAAGTTCAGACACGAGGTTGTTGAGACAAGCGAGAGAGAGAGACATTCTTGAAGAAATATGAATCTTGAAAAAATATGAATCTTATTATTATTATTTTTTTTTTTGAGACAAGCGAGAGACATTCTTGAAAAAATATGAATCTTGTTTTTTTTTTGTTTTTTTTTTTTATACAAGAGGGAGTTGTTCTGTGTGTGTGTTTGTGTGTGTGTGTGTGTGTGTGTGTGTGTGTGTGTGTGTGTGTGTGTGTGTGTGTGTGTGTGTGTGTGTGTGTGTGTGTGTGGGTGTGTGTGTGTTTGTGTATGTTTGTTTGTGTTTGTGTGTGGGTGGGTGTGTGTGTGTGTGTGCATCCGTGTCTTTGTATGTGTGTATGTCTTTGCGTGTGTGTGTGTGTGT
>NC_091553.1:47190340-47195340 GCF_042767895.1 Penaeus vannamei
GGTTATGATTAATATTATCATTAACAATTTTATCATTGTTTTATTGTTATCATTATTACTTTTATTACTCTAGTTATTATTGTTAATACTACTAGAATTATTTTTACTGTCTGTTAATTTTAGTAATTGTTATTGTCGTTATTGTTATTTCCTATGCCTTATCATCACTATTATAATTAAAACCATCATCATCATCGTTATCATTATATTGATTATTAACATTATCATAAGTATTATCATAAATAATTTTCGTTACTTTTCTTAATCATTATTCCTAGCATCATTATCGTTAGTTATTTCATCTGTATCATAATGATTACAGCCATCATTATTATCAAATCACTAATCTTATTCTTATCATTTTTATCATAATCATAAAATATAATGATTATTTTTTTCTTGTAAATCAACGTCATTTTCTTATATTCCTCTTCATCTTTTATCATTCTTATCTATCCATTTCCTTTCTCATTTATTTGTTTTTCAATTATCTATTTATATCCCTTTAGACTATTCAGATAATACAAAAATCCATCTTTCTCTCTGTATCTCGTGCTTTCTTGTTTGCACGCAACAGTTTGCACCTCCACTGTCTTTCCCAATCTGCTTGCACATGCATTTATACACACACACGGAGACACGTAGGGAAGTATGCACACACTTATTTATCTATGTGCCTCACTCTCTTTCTTTGCCTGCACATACATGCATGCATACATACATACATACATACATACATACATACATACATACACACACACACACATACACACACACACACACGCACACGCACACGCACACGCACACGCACACGCACACGCACACGCACACACACACACACTATATATATATATATATATATATATATATATATATATATATATATAAGTGTGTTTGTATCATTATCATTACTATTCTCACATACTGTCTATTTCTACAACATCGTCCACAAACGAGCGAACGAATCACCACAAAGATCACCGTATATATATATATATATATATATATATATATATATATATATATATATATATATATATATATATATATATTATATATATATATATATATATATATATATATATATATATATATATATATATATATATATATATATATATATATATAACCTAAAACTCCGGAGACTTCGGCGCCGACCTCGCCCCCCCCTCTCCCGATAACCACCAACTGCTTCGTCAGTTACAATATTCTAAACATTTAACGATAAAAAATGGGTTCTTTACCTTATGCTTGAAGAGAAGGGGTGACGATTCTCTGATGTATTATTTCAGCTGCAACACGGTTATTGTATTTCGCTGTAGTTTTGTCCTCGAAATCGTTTAAGTATTTCGTTTAGGGATCGTTTTCACTGGACTGTTGGGAAAAGAATTCGGAAATATAGTACTGTAAACAAGCCACATTTAGAGCGAGCGCTGGATACTGTGAACAAAGAACTGTCAAATTTGCCGGTAGATGGCAGCACAAGCGTAATGCCTATATGCAACTCGTATTTCTAAAAATGTACGTATGTTATGCTATTGATCACATGACATATCTGGGGGAAAAATAGCCAACAAATACGTATTTTGGTATTATTCGATATAAAACTAAATGCAGAAATGAATTAAAAGATAAACTACATTTCTAGAAGCGCGATGCTGATAGATGCTAACGTTCATGCCTTCGAAAAAACGTTTACTCAAAAACGTTTACTTATCTACCTGTCCTAGAAAAAAAAAACAGCAGTTAGATTGGGTTATGTTCACGTTGGCTCAAACCAAAGTACTCAAACAACTTTAAAAACCTTTAAGTATCACCTTACCTTTAAAATCTTTAAGAACTTTCTCTTTCTCTGCCCACCGCCACCACCCACACACAAATAAGAACAGATAACCATAAAAATTGTGTCTACTGCATCCAATATACTTCATTTCATCTCTTAAAATCCTTGTTTATACATCAGTTGAAACCCAAACTTAACAACCCAACAGTCATTGAACTGTTTAGGGTGTGCTTCTGTGACTGTAACGAGTACTTCTCTGTATTATTAGGTGCGTTGGCTTGTTTTACGCTTATGTGTTTCCATTATGTTTTCGTTCACTTTTATTCGTGTTTCATGTTTGTAATCCTCATACTCTGTTTTATGAGTTTTTCATGTCCTTTTGTAGTTTGTCTCATGTTAAAATGAAAGGGAGAGAGAGAGAGAGAGAGAGAGAGAGAGAGAGAGAGAGAGAGAGAGAGAGAGAGAGAGAGAGAGAGAGAGAGAGAGAGAGAGAGAGAAAGAGAGAGAGAGAGAAAGAGAGAGAGAGAGAGTGAGAGAGAGAGAGAGAGAGAGAGAGAGAGAGGGGGAGAGAGAGAGAGGGAGTGAGGAAGAGAGAGGGAGAGAGTGGGACAGGACACATACACAGCGTTACAGATTTTGAAATTTCTAGTGATTTTTCTTCCTCCCCCTCCCCCCTCTGTTTTTTTTTTTTTTTAATCCTCGCTCCGTCCCAAATTTGTATCTAGAATCAGAATTAGATTTATTAATTGTCCTCCAATTTTCCCTTTTAATGATTGCAATTAACATCACTAATTTCTGATCATAATTTGAAAGCAGAAGATTGAATTCTGCGGCGTTAGAATTTATAAATTGACTGTAAAATGGAATAAACTAACTCAGTTATTTAACTAAAGAATTTAGGGGGAAAATGTGGTATGTTTTGTATATTTTGTGCAAATATTTAGTTTATCATAGTTTCTCCGCAATACCTTTTTCCCATTTTCTTTGAAGGGTATTAGGAGGAATTAAAGAAAACGCCATACCAACTGCTTTTAGGCAACAACAAATAACCATCACCAACAGCAACAATACCAACACCACCCACAACTCCACCAACACCCACAACACCATCACAACCACCACTCACAACACCATCTCCACCCACAACACCATCACAACCACCACCAACACCATCACCACCCACAACACCACCACCATCACCACCCGCAACACCACCAATGACCCACAACACCACCATCACCACCCGCAACACCACCACCACCATTACTATCACTATCACCATCACCACCCACAACACCACCACCACCACCATCACCACCCGCAACACCATCACCATCACCACCCACAACACCACCACCACCACCATCACCACCCGCAACACCACCACCACCACCAACACCATCACCACCAACATCACCACCACCAATATGCAAACCAAACCATTTCCTCTCAGCGGCGGACGCCACAATCACCTCGGCACCGCCACGCTCTTCGCAATTGTCACCAAATGTGGAGAAGCCTTTAGCGAGGTAATCAAGAGCTCAGGCCCCGGATTCTCCAAAGAGCCTCAAGTTAAGGCGCGCTGGAGACCTTAACCGCCCTGCTGTATTTCCCTTGTTTAAGAGCGAAAAGAGCTGATTTCCCGCCCGCCGTGGACCGCTGAAGGCTACCTTGCTGTATTTCCCTTGTTTAAGAGCGAAAAGAGCTGATTTCCCGCCCGCCGTGGACCGCTGAAGGCTACCCTGCTGTATTTCCCTTGTTTAAGAGCGAAAAGAGCTGATTTCCCGCCCGCCGTAGACCGCTGAAGGCTGCCCTGCTGTATTTCCCTTGTTTAAGAGCGAAAAGAGCTGATTTCCCGCCCGCCGTGGACCGCTGAAGGCTGCCCTGCTGTATTTCCCTTGTTTAAGAGCGAAAAGAGCTGATTTCCCGCCCGCCATAGACCGCTGAAGGCTGCCCTGCTGTTTTTCTCTTGTTTAAGAGCGAAAAGAGCTGATTTCCCGCCCGCCGTGGACCGCTGAAGGCTGCCCTGCTGTATTTCCCTTGTTTAAGAGCGAAAAGAGCTGATTTCCCGCCCGCCGTGGACCGCTGAAGGCTACCCTGCTGTATTTCCCTTGTTTAAGAGCGAAAAGAGCTGATTTCCCGCCCGCCGTGGACCGCTGAAGGCTACCCTGCTGTATTTCCCTTGTTTAAGAGCGAAAAGAGCTGATTTCCCGCCCGCCGTGGACCGCTGAAGGCTACCCTGCTGTATTTCCCTTGTTTAAGAGCGAAAAGAGCTGATTTCCCGCCCGCCGTGGACCGCTGAAGGCTGCCCTGCTGTATTTCCCTTGTTTAAGAGCGAAAGGAGCTGATTTCCCGCCCGCCGTGGACCGCTGAAGGCTGCCCTGCTGTATTTCCCTTGTTTAAGAGCGAAAGGAGCTGATTTCCCGCCCGCCGCAGACCGCTGAAGGCTGGACTGCTGTATTTCCCTTGTTTAAGAGCGAGGGGGAGAGGGAGGGAGGGGGAGAAGAGGGGAGGGGGGAGGGGAAGGAAGAGGAGGGAGGAGGGAGGGAGGAAAAGGGAGGAGGGAGTTGGAAGAGAGGAGGGAGGGGGAGGGAGAGGAGGGAGGGGGGAAGGGAAGAGAGGAGGGAACGATGATGGTAGAAGAGGTAAGACGATAAAGATTGTGGAGAAAGAGAGACGCATATAATTTCACAATTGTAAAAAAAGTAAACAAGAATTGGGGAATAATGATGATAAATACGAAGAGATGATGAAAGTGCCTGAAAACATAAATAATAGTATAAATAATAGATAAAAAATATATATATACATGATAAAAGAAATGATAAAGATCACAATTATCATAATATTGTAACAAATTGAAGTATATTAACATGATAATAAAAATAATAAATATCACAATCATCATAATACTGAAGTGATCTAATATACAATAACATAATAACAATCATTATAATCACAATCATTATATCAAAATGAACTGATATATAATATGATAATAGATATGACAAATATGACAATCATTATAATGTTGTAATGAAATGAACTAAAATATGATAATAAAAATAACAAATATCACAACCATTATAAGTCTGAAATGAACTATAATAAAAATGACAAAGATCAGTCATTAAAATTCTGAAATAAATGACAATCATTACCATTCTATAATGAACTACAATAAAATGAAAAATATTACAGTCATTATCATTCTATA
>NC_091553.1:47202840-47210340 GCF_042767895.1 Penaeus vannamei
GGAGGGAGGGAGAAGGATGGAGGGAGGGAGGGAGGGGAAGAGGGAAGGAGGGAGGGAAGGAAGGAGAGGAGGGATGGGGAGGGAAGGAGGGGAGGGAGGGAGGGAGAGGGAGAGAGGGAGGGAGAGGTGGGAAGGAGGAGGAGGGAGAGAGGAGGGAGAGGAGGGTAGGGAGAGAGAGAGGGAGGGAAGGAGGGAGAGAGAGAGAGAGGGGGGGAGGGAAGGAGGGAAGGAGGGAAGGAGGGAAGGAGGGAGAGGGGAGAGGGGGGATAGGGAGAGAGGGAGAGAGAGGGAGGGAGGGAGGGAGAGAGAGGAGAGAGGGAGGGAAGGGGAGGGAGAGGGAAAGAGGAGGGAAGGAGGGAGAGGTGGGAGGGAAGGGAGGGAGAGGGAGGGAGGGAAGGAGGGAGAGGGAGTGAAAGAGGGAGAGGGAGGGAGGGAAGAGGAGGGTGGAGGAGGGAGGAGGGAAGGAGGAGAGGGAGGGAGGGGAAGGAGGGAAGGGAGGGAGGGAGGGGGAGAGGAAGCGAGGGAGGAGTGGAGAGAGGGAAGGAGGGAGAGGGAGGGAGGGAGAGGGAAAGAGGGAGAGAGGGAGAGTGGGAGGGAAGGAGGAGAGGAGGGAGGAAGGGAAGGAGAGGGAGAGAGGGAGGGAGGGAAGGAGAGGGGAGAGGGAGAGGGAGAGAGGGAGAGGGAGGAGGGAAGGAGGGAGAGGGAGGAGAGGAAGGGAAGGAGGGAGAGGGAGAGGGAGAGGGAGGAGGGAGGGAGGGAAGGAGGGAGGGTGAGAGGAGGGAGAAGGAGGGGGAGAGGAGGGAGAGGGAGGGGGAGGGAGGAGGAGGAGGGAAGAGGAGGGGAGAGGAGGAGGGAAGAGGAGAGAGGCAGGGAGAGAGGAGAGGAGGGCAGGAGAGAGGGAGAGGAGTGAAGAGGGAGAGAGAACGAGTGGAGAGGGAGAGAATGTGAAGGAGGGAGAGGGAGGGAGAGAGGGAAGGGGAGGGAGAGAGAGGGAGGGAGGGAGGGAGAGAGAGAGAGAGAGAGAGAGAGAGAGAGAGAGGGAGAGGGGGATAGGGAGGGAGAGGGAGAGAGGGAGGGAGAGAGAGAGAGAGAGAGAGAGACAGACAGACAGACAGACAGAGACAGAGAGGAAGACAGAGACAGACAGACACACACACACACAGAATATATTCTCGCATCGCAAATGGACTCAAGTTAAAGATTACACTCGAAGATAAATTTGCATTGTTAGTAGAACCAGAATCCCATTCAAATTTTCCAACGGTTTCATTTTAGTCCTTTTTTAAATTCTTATCTTCATTCATTTATCTATCTATTATTCTTTTAAGCTATATATTTCTCTTTTTCCCCACCAGCAACAAGTAAACAACCACAAAAAAACAGAACAAAAACAAAGTAAAATGATAAAATTATTTGGCTCCGTCTGTGACCGTTACAAACCGCTTTTCGAAAACCAATAACCGTGCAGTTTTATCCCATTACCTGTGCTCTGTGTACCCCTGTTC
This sequence comes from Penaeus vannamei, assembly GCF_042767895.1. Classification (NCBI taxonomy): domain Eukaryota; kingdom Metazoa; phylum Arthropoda; class Malacostraca; order Decapoda; family Penaeidae; genus Penaeus; species Penaeus vannamei. The sequence goes on from NC_091553.1 coordinate 47,204,346, forward strand.
CTATTGCTACGGATTCCTCTTCCTTTTTTCTTTTCTTCGTTCTCTTCTCCTCTTTCTTGTCTTTCCTCTTTCTCTTTTTTTTTCTTTTCTTCTTTTCTCCTCTCCGCTTTCTTGTCTTTCTCTCTTCCCTTTCTTTTCTACTTTTCTCCTCTCCTCTTTCCTCTTTCCTTCTCCCTTTTTTCTTCTCCCTTCTTCCCCTTCTTTTCTCTCCTCTTTTCTTCTCTTCCCTTTTCTCCTTTCTCTTTTCTCTCCCTTTCCCTCTTCTTCGTTTCCTTTGTTTCCCCTTCCCATCATCCTAATCTTTTTCTTCTCCCCTATCCTAATTCCCTTTCCTCCTCCCCCTTTCCCTTTCCCCCTCTCCCCTTCTCCCTTTTCCCTTTCTCCTCTCCCTTTCCCTTTCCCTCTCCCCCTATCCACCCTCTCCCTTTTCCCCCTCCGCTTCTCCCTTACCCTCTCCCTATCCAATCTTCCCTTCCCTCCTCCCTTCCCCCTCTCCCTCTTCCCTTTCCTTCTCCCTCCCCCTATCTCCCTTTCACCTTTCCTCTCCCCCTCTCTCTATCCCCTTCTTCCTCCCCCACAGCTCCACTCCCTCCCCTCTCCTCTCTCCGCTTTCCCTTCCCTTTCCTCTCCGCTCTCCCTCCCTCCTATATCTTTCACTTTCCTCTCCCCTCCCCCTCTCTCTATCCCCTTCTTCCCTCCCCTCCCTCTCCGCTTTCCTTTCCCCTCTCCTCCTCTCCCTCTCCCCCTCTCTTCCCTTTCCCTTTCCCTCTCCCTTTCCCCTTTCCCTCTCCCTCCCCCTCTTCCTTTCCTTTCCCTCTTCCCTCTCTCCCTTCCTCCCTCCCTCTTTTTTCTCCTTCCTTTCCCTTTCCCTTTCCCTCTCCCTTCTCTCTCCCTATCCCTTTCCCTCTCCCCCTCCCCCTCTCTCTTATCCCCCTTCTTCCTCCCCCTCTCTCTCTCTCCCTTTCCTCCTTCCTCTCCTCGCTTTCCCTTTCCCTTTCCTCTCCGCTTTCCCTCCCTCCTCTCCCTTTCCCTTTCCTCTCCGCTTTCCCTCCCTCCTCTCCCTTTCCCTTTCCTCTCCGCTTTCCATTCCTCCTCTCCCTTTCCCTTTCCTCTCCGCTTTCCCTTTCGCCATACACAAAGGCCTGGACAGAGAGGGATCGAGAACACACATCATTACCAGGGCATTTATCGGCGAGTAGAGAAATTTTGTTTACATTCTCTCTCTGATTTCCCTTCTTCGTCTTGTTTGTTTGTGTGATTTACCTAATGGGGATCTTGTTTTGTTTTTCTTCTTTTTGTTTGTTTGGTTTTTGTTTATTATTTCTATTCTTTTTTTTCTTGCTTTCTTGATTTCTTATTTTTTCTCTCTCTCTTAATTTAATTCTCTCTCTCTGTCTTTCTTTCTCTCTCTCTCTCTCTCTCTCTCTCTCTCTCTCTCTCTCTCTCTCTCTCTCTCTCTCTCTCTCTCTCTCTCTTTCTATCTATCTTCTCTCTCTCCTCACTGTTCTCTCTCCACACACACACACACTTTCTGTCTCCCAATCTCTCTCTCTCTCTCTCTCTCTCTCTCTATCTATCTACCTATCTATCTATCTATATTTACTTATATTTTCTCCCTCTCCTCTCTTCTTCCCTCCTCTTTATACATCTTCCAAGAAACCATGCGTAAGAAACTTTCCGGGAAGAGCAACGTGCAATGATCAAAGAAAAAGAGAGAGAGAGAGAAAAAATATATATATATAGAAAAAATGATTAAAGAGATATGTAAAGAAAATATCTGTCTTGCTTCTTCCAAGTATATTTCACTGACAAAAGCACTTACAGGCAGAGCAGAGAGAGAGAGAGAGATAGAGAGAGAGGGAGAGAGAGAGAGAGAGGGAGAGAGAGAGAGAGAGATAGAGATAGATAGATAGATAGATAGATAGAGAGAGATAGATAGAGAGATAGATAGATAGACAGAGACAGAGAGAGACAGTAGAGAGAGACAGAGAGAGAGAGATCAGAGAGAAGAGAGAGAGAGAGAGAGAGAGAGAGAGAGAGAGAGAGAGAGAGAGAGAGAGAGAGAGAGAGAGAGAGAGAGAGAGAGAGAGAGAGATAAGAAAGAGAGAGAGAGAGAGAGAGATATATATATATATATATATATATATATATATATATATATATATATATATGTTGTTGTTGTTGAGAGAGAGAGAGAGAGAGAGAGAGAGAAAGAAAGAAAGAAAGAAAGAAAGAAAGAAAGAAAGAAAGAAAATGAGAGAAGGGTGGAATGAGAGAAAGAGAATAATAAAAAAAGAGAAAACAAGCAAAAAAAAACAAAACAAAAAACCAAATTATCAAATACAAGAAAGAAAAACGATACAAAATGAAAAAAAAAATCAAAAAATCTTTGAAAGCGAAATGAAAAAAAAGAGAGATGATAGCTTTTATTAAGATTCGTGGAAATGAGTGTTCTCTCAGCTGACGAGGCAAGGGCGGCAGAGAGGGAATTTTTCAAAAGAACTTCAGATGCTCTTTCTCTTGTGCCTGTCTTTCATTTTCTCTTTGTCTGTTGGTTTATTTGTCTTCTGTCTGTGTGGCCTTTTGCCGTTCGTCTGTTGGTAATCTGTCTCTCTCTCTCTTTCTTCTTTTTCTCTCTCTCTTTTTCTGTCTGTATTCTTTGTTGGTCTGTCCCTGTCTCTCCCTCTTATTTTGTCTGTCTGTCTTCCTCTCTCTCTTTTACCTCCTGCTCTCCCTCCCTTCTCGCTCCTTCCCTCCCTCTCTCTTTCCTCCTCCTCTCTCCCTCTCTCGTTCCCTCTTCCTCTCCCTCTCTCTTTCCCTTCCTTCCTTCTCTCTCTCTCGTTTTACTCCTTCCTCCTTCCCTCTCTCTCTCTCTTGTTTAACTCTTCCCCTTCCTTCCTTTTCCTCTCTCACTCTCATTTCCCTCTTCCTCCTCCCTCTCTTTCGCTTTCCTCCTCGCCCTCTCTCTCTCGTTCCCAATTCTTCACATCTTTTCCCTCTCTCTTTCCTCTCTCCCTTTCTCCCTCTTTCCCTCCTCCATTCTCTCTCTTTCCCTCTTCTCTCTCCCCCTTTCTCTCTCTCTTCCTCCTTCTCCCCACCCACCTCTCTCTCTCTCCCTCTCTCTCTCTCTCTCTCTCTCTCTCTCTCTCTCTCTCTCTCTCTCTCTCTCTCTCTCTCTCTCTCTCTCCCTCTCTCTCTCCCTCCTTCTCTCTCTCTCTCCCTCCTTCTCTCTCTCTCTCTCTCTCTCTCTCTGTTCCCAATTCTTCACCTTCTTTTTCCCTGTCTCTCTTCTCTCCTCCATTCCTCTTCTCTTTTCCTCTTCCTCTCCCATTCTCTCTCTTTCTCTCCCTCTTCCTCTCCTCTTTCCTCCTTCTCTCTCTTCCTCCTCTTCCTCTTCCTCCTTTCCTCTCTTTTCTTCCTCTCCCTTTCTCTCTCTCTGTCTCTCTCTTCTCTCTCTCTCTCTCTCTCTCTCTCTCTCTCTCTCTCTCTCTCTCTCTCGTTCCCAATTCTTCTTCGCCTTCTTTTTTTCCTGTCTCCCTTTTCTCTCCTCCTCCATTCTCTCTTTCCTCTTCCTTCTTCCTCTTCCTCCTTCTCTCTTCCTCCCTTTCTCTCTCTCTCTCTCTCTCTCTCTCTCTCTCTCTCTCTCTCTCTCTCTCTCTCTCTCTCTCTCTCTCTCTCTCTCTCTCTCACTCTCTCTCTCTCTCTGTTCCCTCTTCATCACCTTCTTTGTCCCTCTCTCCCCCATTCTCTCTCTTTCCCTCTTCCTCTCCCTTTCTCTCTCTCTCTTCCTCTTCCTCCTTCTCTCTCTCTCCCTCTCTTGCGCCCACAACAGTCGCCATGAACAATCTTCGGAGCTTAAATCGCGCAGGTGTGAACAGAACTGACCGGATGAACAAGAACACACGGTATCTCTCTCTCCCACACATGCTTCTCCCTCCCTCCCCCTTCTTCCCCCCCCCCAACAATGGCTTGTCCTCATGCATCCTCATCCTGGCGTGTCCTCCCCTTCCTGCCCCCAATGATTTCTTGGCTGTACCCCTGCTTTTTTGTACAATTCCCTCCCGGTACCCCCTCCCTCTCCCACGACATTCCCTCCCTCCCCTCTTCCCCACAACCCCCTCCTTGTCCCTCCCTCCTCCCCCACAACCCCTCCCTGTCCCCTCCATCTCCCCCACAACCCCCTCCCTGTCCCTCCATCTCCCCCACAACCCCCTCCCTCTCCCCCATAACCCCCTCCTTGTCCCTCTATCTCCCCCACAACCCCCTCCCTCTCCCCTGCACACACCCCCTGCTTCCCCTCTCCTCCACAACCCCCCCCTCCTCTCTCCCCCACAACCCCCCTCCTTGTCCCTCCCTCTCCCCCCCCTCTCCCCCATAACACCCTCCTTGCCCCCCCCCTCCTTCCAACAACTACCCTGCGGATCACCTGCACTCGGACTATCCTTACCTGTAGGCGGTGGGCGTGGCTGATACCTGCTGTCCAATGCCTCCTCGCCCTCCCCTCCCCCTCCCACACCCACACACTCTGTCCTACTGGACTCCTCCTCCCTTCCCCCCCACCCCCTCCCCCCGCACTCCTCCCTCAAAGTAACACCTTCTCTGCTGAATAATTCTCTCTTCCCTCCTCCTTCTCACTTCTCTTTCTGTTCTCCTTCTCTTCTCTCTCTCTTCTTCTTCTTCTCTTCTCCTTCTGTTCTCCCTCTCTTCTTCTCCTTCTCTTCTTCTTCACCTTCTGTTCTCCCTCTCTTCTTCTTCTTCACCTTCTCTTCTCCCTCTCTTCTTCTTCTTCTCCTACTCTTCTCCCTCTCTTCTTCTTCTTTTCCTTCTCTTCTCCCATTCTTCTTCTTCTTCTCCACCTCTTCCCCTTTTCTTCCTCCCTTCCCCTACCGTCTCCCCTCTTCCGCCCACTCTAATAAAACCGCCCATCTCCTTCTCTCTCTCTCCCCCAAACACCCTCCCTTCTGTCTCCATTTCCTCCTCTCTCTCTCTCTCCCTTCCTTCCTCTCCCTATCTTTTCCCTCCTCCCTCCCTCCCTCCCTCCTCTCTCTCTCTCTCTCTCTCTCTCTCTCTCTCTCTCTCCCTCTCTCTCTCTCTCTCTCTCTCTCTCACCACTTCGCCCTCCCCTCCCCTTCTCCCTCCTCTGCCTTCCCTCCCTCCTCCTCCCTCTCTCTCCATCTTCTCCAACTCTTACCCCTCCCTCTCCTATCCACCTCCTTCCTTCCCCCCAACTTCTCTCCCTCTCTTCTGCCTCTCCCCTTAACACCTCCTCTTCTCCTCTCCTCCTCCTCCCTCAACATCTTCCCCTCCTTCTCTCCCACTCCCCCTTCTACTCTCCTTCCCTCCTCAACATCTCTCCCCGTCCTCCTCCCCTCCTCAACATCCCCCCCTCCTACTCCTCCTACTACATCCTCCTGCTCTGCACTCCCTCCCCATCTCCTCTCTCTCCCTCCTCTCCCTCCTCAACATCCCCTGTCCTCCCTCTCCTCCCTACCCAGACATCCCCTGTCCTAACTCCCCTCCTCAACATCCCCCTACTCCTCCCCCTCCTACACATCCCCCTACCCCTCCCTCCCCCTCCTACAACATCCCTCGTCCCTCCCCACCACCATCCACCTCTCCTCCCTTCCCCAATCTCTCCCCCTCTTCCTCCTCCCTCTCCTTCCTCCCCCTTTCCTCCCCCCTCCTCTCCTCCCTCTCCCCCTCCTCCTCGCCTCCTCCCTTCCCTCCTCTCCTCCCTCTCCCTCTCCCCCCCCTCCTCCTCGCCTCCTCGCTCTCCTCAGCAGCTTCCAGGACCGCCAGTCTGGCTCCGACCTCCGCGAGACGTACTCGGTGAAGCGCTGAAGTGACTTTGAGGCAAAAATGACTTCGCTAACTTCACTTTCGGTGAGTGTGAGAAAGTGGATTATCATTTATTTATTTATTATTATTATTTATTATTATTTAGCGTGAATTATTATTATCAATGTTTTGTTTTTTTATTTGATGTAGAGTGAAG
>NC_091553.1:47215186-47230186 GCF_042767895.1 Penaeus vannamei
ATATATATATATATATATATATATATATATATATATATATATGTATATATATGTATATGTATATATATATGTATATATATATATGTATTATATATATATATATATATATATATATATATATATATATATATATTATATATATATATATATATATATATATATATAATACATATATATATATACATATATATATACATATATATATATATCCCTTCTCCCTTTCCCCCTTTTCGTCCTTTCTCCCTATCCTCCTCCCTGTTTGTTTGTTGCACAAGCAACAAACAGAAGCACAAGCAACAAACGGAAGCACAAGCAACAAACAGAAGCACAAGCAACAAACAGAAGTACAAGCAACAAACAGAAGCACAAGCAACAAACAGAAGTACAAGCAACAATCAGAAGCACAAGCAACAAACAGAAGCACAAGCAACAAACAAAAGCACAAGCAACAAACAGAAGCACAAGCAACAAACAGAAGCACAAGCAACAAACAGAAGCACAAGCAACAAACAGAAGCACAAGCAACAATCAGAAGCACAAGCAACAAACAGAAGCACAAGCAACAAACAGAAGCACAAGCAACAAACAGAAGCACAAGTAACAAACAGAAGCACAAGCAACAAACAGAAGCACAAGCAACAAACAGAAGCACAAGCAACAAACAAAAGCACAAGCAACAAACAGAAGCACAAGCAACAAACAAAAGCACAAGCAACAAACAGAAGCATAAGCAACAAACAGAAGCACAAGCAACAAACAGAAGCACAAGCAACAAACAGAAGCACAAGCAACAATCAGAAGCACAAGCAACAAACAGAAGCACAAGCAACAAACAGAAGCACAAGCAACAAACAGAAGCAAAAGTAACAAACAGAAGCACAAGCAACAAACAGAAGCACAAGCAACAAACAGAAGCACAAGCATCAAACAGAAGCACAAGCAACAAACAGAAGCACAAGCAACAAACAGAAGCACAAGCAACAAACAGAAGCAAAAGTAACAAACAGAAGCACAAGCAACAAACAGAAGCACAAGCAACAAACAGAAGCACAAGCAACAAACAGAAGCACAAGCAACAAACAGAAGCACAAGCAACAAACACAAGCACAAGCAACAAACAGAAGCACAAGCAACAAACAGAAGCACAAGCAACAAACAGAAGCACAAGCAACAATCAGAAGCACAAGCAACAAACAGAAGCACAAGCAACAATCAGAAGCACAAGCAACAAACAGAAGCACAAGCAACAAACAGAAGCACAAGCAACAATCAGAAGCACAAGCAACAAACAGAAGCACAAGCAACAAACAGAAGCACAAGCAACAAACAGAAGCACAAGCAACAAACAGAAGCACAAGCAACAAACAGAAGCACAAGCAACAAACAGAAGCACAAGCAACAAACAGAAGCACAAGCAACAAACAGAAGCACAAGCAACAAACAGAAGCACAAGCAACAAACAGAAGCACAAGCAACAAACAGAAGCACAAGCAACAAACAGAAGCACAAGCAACAATCAGAAGCACAAGCAACAAACAGAAGCACAAGCAACAAACACAAGCACAAGCAACAAACAGAAGCACAAGCAACAAACAGAAGCACAAGCAACAAACAGAAGCACAAGCAACAAACAGAAGCACAAGCAACAAACAGAAGCATAAGCAACAAACAGAAGCACAAGCAACAAACAGAAGCACAAGCAACAAACAGAAGCACAAGCATCAAACAGAAGCACAAGCAACAAACAGAAGCACAAGCAACAAACAGAAGCACAAGCAACAAACAGAAGCACAAGCAACAAACAGAAGCACAAGCAACAAACAGAAGCACAAGCAACAAACAGAAGCACAAGCAACAAACAGAAGCACAAGCAACAATCAGAAGCACAAGCAACAAACAGAAGTACAAGCAACAAACAGAAGCACAAGCAACAAACAGAAGCACAAGCAACAAAAAGAAGCACAAGCAACAAACAGAAGCACAAGTAACAAACAGAAGCACAAGCAACAAACAGAAGCACAAGCAACAAACAGAAGCACAAGCAACAAACAGAAGCACAAGCAACAAACAGAAGCACAAGCAACAAACACAAGCACAAGCAACAAACACAAGCACAAGCAACAAACAGAAGCACAAGCAACAAACAGAAGCACAAGCAACAAACAGAAGCACAAGCAACAAACAGAAGCACAAGCAACAATCAGAAGCACAAGCAACAAACAGAAGCACAAGCAACAATCAGAAGCACAAGCAACAAACAGAAGCACAAGCAACAAACAGAAGCACAAGCAACAAACAGAAGCACAAGCAACAAACAGAAGCACAAGCAACAAACAGAAGCACAAGCAACAATCAGAAGCACAAGCAACAAACAGAAGCACAAGCAACAAACAGAAGCACAAGCAACAAACAGAAGCACAAGCAACAAACAGAAGCACAAGCAACAAACAGAAGCAAAAGTAACAAACAGAAGCACAAGCAACAAACAGAAGCACAAGCAACAAACAGAAGCACAAGCAACAAACAGAAGCACAAGCAACAAACAGAAGCACAAGCAACAAACAAAAGCACAAGCAACAAACAGAAGCACAAGCAACAAACAGAAGCACAAGCAACAAACAGAAGCACAAGCAACAAACAGAAGCACAAGCAACAAACAGAAGCACAAGCAACAAACAGAAGCACAAGCAACAAACAGAAGCACAAGCAACAAACAGAAGCACAAGCAACAAACAGAAGCACAAGCAACAAACAGAAGCACAAGCAACAAACAGAAGCACAAGCAACAAACAGAAGCACAAGCAACAAACAGAAGCAAAAGCAACAAACAGAAGCACAAGCAACAAACAGAAGCACAAGCAACAAACAGAAGCACAAGCAACAAACACAAGCACAAGCAACAAACAGAAGCACAAGCAACAAACAGAAGCACAAGCAACAAACAGAAGCACAAGTAACAAACAGAAGCACAAGCAACAAACAGAAGCACAAGCAACAAACAGAAGCACAAGCAACAATCAGAAGCACAAGCAACAAACAGAAGCACAAGCAACAAACAGAAGTACAAGCAACAAACAGAAGCACAAGCAACAAACAAAAGCACAAGCAACAAACAAAAGCACAAGCAACAAACAGAAGCACAAGCAACAAACAAAAGCACAAGCAACAAACAGAAGCACAAGCAACAAACAGAAGCACAAGCAACAAACAGAAGCACAAGCAACAAACAAAAGCACAAGCAACAAACAAAAGCACAAGCAACAAACAGAAGCACAAGCAACAAACAAAAGCACAAGCAACAAACAAAAGCACAAGCAACAAACAGAAGCACAAGCAACAAACAAAAGCACAAGCAACAAACAGAAGCACAAGCAACAAACAGAAGCACAAGCAACAATCAGAAGCACAAGCAACAAACAGAAGCACAAGCAACAAACAGAAGTACAAGCAACAAACAGAAGCACAAGCAACAAACAGAAGCACAAGTAACAAACAGAAGCACAAGCAACAAACAGAAGCACAAGCAACAAACAAAAGCACAAGCAACAATCAGAAGCACAAGCAACAATCAGAAGCACAAGCAACAAACAGAAGCACAAACAACAAACAGAAGCACAAGCAACAATCAGAAGCACAAGCAACAAACAGAAGCACAAACAACAAACAGAAGCACAAGCAACAAACAGAAGCACAAGCAACAATCAGAAGCACAAGCAACAAACAAAAGCACAAGCAACAAACAGAAGCACAAGCAACAAACAAAAGCACCAGCAACAATCAGAAGCACAAGCAACAAACAAAAGCACAAGCAACAAACAGAAGCACAAACAACAAACAGAAGCACAAGCAACAATCAGAAGCACAAGCAACAAACAGAAGCACAAACAACAAACAGAAGCACAAGCAACAAACAGAAGCACAAGCAACAATCAGAAGCACAAGCAACAAACAAAAGCACAAGCAACAAACAGAAACACAAGCAACAAACAAAAGCACAAACAACAAACAGAAGCACAAGCAACAAACAAAAGCACAAGCAACAATCAGAAGCACAAGCAACAATCAGAAGCACAAGCAACAAACAAAAGCACAAGCAACAAACAGAAGCACAAGCAACAAACAGAAGCACAAGCAACAAACAGAAGCACAAGCAACAAACAAAAGCACAAGCAACAAACAGAAGCACAAAAAACAAACAGAAGCACAAGCAACAATCAGAAGCACAAGCAACAAACAGAAGCACAAGCAACAAACAGAAGCACAAGCAACAAACAGAAACACAAGCAACAAACAAAAGCACAAGCAACAAACAGAAGCACAAGCAACAAACAGAAGCACAAGCAACAAACAGAAGCACAAGCAACAAACAGAAGCACAAGCAACAAACAGAAGCACAAGCAATAAACAGAAGCACAAGCAACAAACAGAAGCACAAGCAACAAACAAAAGCACAAGCAACAATCAGAAGCACAAGCAACAATCAGAAGCACAAGCAACAAACAAAAGCACAAGCAACAAACAGAAGCACAAGCAACAAACAAAAGCACAAGCAACAAACAGAAGCACAAGCAACAAACAAAAGCACAAGCAACAAACAGAAGCACAAGCAACAAACAAAAGCACAAGCAACAAACAGAAGCACAAGCAACAAACAGAAGCACAAGCAATAAACAGAAGCACAAGCAACAAACAGAAGCACAAGCAACAAACAAAAGCACAAGCAACAATCAGAAGCACAAGCAACAATCAGAAGCACAAGCAACAAACAGAAGCACAAGCCACAAACAGAAGCACAAGCAACAAACAGAAACACAAGCAACAAACAAAAGCACAAGCAACAAACAGAAGCACAAGCAACAAACAGAAGCACAAGCAACAAACAGAAGCACAAGCAACAAACAGAAGCACAAGCAACAAACAGAAGCACAAGCAATAAACAGAAGCACAAGCAACAAACAGAAGCACAAGCAACAAACAAAAGCACAAGCAACAATCAGAAGCACAAGCAACAAACAAAAGCACAAGCAACAAACAAAAGCACAAGCAACAAACAAAAGCACAAGCAACAAACAGAAGCACAAGCAACAAACAGAAGCACAAGCAACAAACACAAGCACAAGCAACAAACAGAAGCACAAGCAACAAACAAAAGCACAAGCAACAAACAGAAGCACAAGCAACAAACACAAGCACAAGCAACAAACAGAAGCACAAGCAACAAACAAAAGCAGAAGCAACAAACAGAAGCACAAGCAACAAACAGAAGCACAAGCAACAATCAGAAGCACAAGCAACAAACAGAAGCACAAGCAACAAACAAAAGCACAAGCAACAAACAGAAGCACAAGCAACAAACAGAAGCACAAGCATCAAACAGAAGCACAAGCAACAATCAGAAGCACAAGCAACAAACAGAAGCACAAGCAACAATCAGAAGCACAAGCAACAAACAGAAGCACAAGCATCAAACAGAAGCACAAGCAACAAACAGAAGCACAAGCAACAATCAGAAGCACAAGCAACAAACAGAAGCACAAGCAACAATCAGAAGCACAAGCAACAAACAGAAGCACAAGCAACAAACAGAAGCACAAGCATCAAACAGAAGCACAAGCAACAAACAGAAGCACAAGCAACAAACAGAAGCACAAGCAACAAACAGAAGCACAAGCAACAAACAGAAGCACAAGCAACAAACAGAAGCACAAGCAACAATCAGAAGCACAAGTAACAAACAGAAGCACAAGCAACAAACAGAAGCACAAGCAACAATCAGAAGCACAAGCAACAAACAGAAGCACAAGCAACAAACAGAAGCACAAGCATCAAACAGAAGCACAAGCATCAAACAGAAGCACAAGTAACAAACAGAAGCACAAGCAACAAACAGAAGCACAAGCATCAAACACAAGCACAAGCAACAAACAGAAGCACAAGCAACAAACAGAAGCACAAGCAACAATCAGAAGCACAAGCAACAAACAGAAGCACAAGCAACAAACAGAAGCACAAGCAACAAACAGAAGCACAAGCAACAAACAGAAGCACAAGCAACAAACAGAAGCACAAGCAACAAACAGAAGCACAAGCAACAATCAGAAGCACAAGCATCAAACAGAAGCACAAGCAACAATCAGAAGCACAAGTAACAAACAGAAGCACAAGCAACAAACAGAAGCACAAGCAACAAACAGAAGCACAAGCAACAATCAGAAGCACAAGCAACAAACAGAAGCACAAGCAACAAACAGAAGCACAAGCAACAAACAGAAGCACAAGCAACAAACAGAAGCACAAGCATCAAACAGAAGCACAAGCAACAAACAGAAGCACAAGCAACAAACAGAAGCACAAGCAACAATCAGAAGCACAAGCAACAATCAGAAGCACAAGCAACAAACAGAAGCACAAGCAACAAACAGAAGCACAAGCAACAATCAGAAGCACAAGCAACAATCAGAAGCACAAGCAACAAACAGAAGCACAAGCAACAAACAGAAGCACAAGCAACAATCAGAAGCACAAGCAACAAACAGAAGCACAAACAACAAACAGAAGCACAAGCAACAAACAGAAGCACAAGCAACAATCAGAAGCACAAGCAACAATCAGAAGCACAAGCAACAAACAGAAGCACAAGCAACAAAAAGAAGCACAAGCAACAATCAGAAGCACAAGCAACAAACAGAAGCACAAGCAACAAACAGAAGCACAAGCAACAAACAGAAGCACAAGCAACAAACAGAAGCACAAGCATCAAACAGAAGCACAAGCAACAAACAGAAGCACAAGCAACAAACAGAAGCACAAGCATCAAACAGAAGCACAAGCAACAAACAGAAGCACAAGCAACAAACAGAAGCACAAGCAACAAACAGAAGCACAAGCAACAAACAGAAGCACAAGCAACAAACAGAAGCACAAGCAACAAACAGAAGCACAAGCAACAAACAGAAGCACAAGCAACAAATAGAAGCACAAGCAACAAACAGAAGCACAAGCAACAAACAAAAGCACAAGCAACAAACAGAAGCACAAGCAACAAACAGAAGCACAAGCAACAAACAGAAGCACAAGCAACAAACAGAAGCACAAGCAACAAACAGAAGCACAAGCAACAAACAGAAGCACAAGCACCAAACAGAAGCACAAGCAACAAACAGAAGCACAAGCAACAAACAGAAGCACAAGCAACAATCAGAAGCACAAGCAACAAACAGAAGCACAAGCAACAAACAGAAGCACAAGCAACAAACAGAAGCACAAGCAACAAACAAAAGCACAAGCAACAAACAGAAGCACAAGCAACAAACAGAAGCACAAGCAACAAACAGAAGCACAAGCAACAAACAGAAGCACAAGCAACAAACAGAAGCACAAGCAACAAACAGAAGCACAAGCAACAAACAGAAGCACAAGCAACAATCAGAAGCACAAGCAACAAACAGAAGCACAAGCAACAAACAGAAGCACAAGCAACAAACAGAAGCACAAGCAACAAACAGAAGCACAAGCAACAAACAGAAGCACAAGCAACAAACAGAAGCACAAGCAACAAACAGAAGCACAAGCAACAAACAGAAGCACAAGCAACAAACAGAAGCACAAGCAACAAACAGAAGCACAAGCAACAAACAGAAGCACAAGCAACAAACAGAAGCATAAGCAACAAACAGAAGCACAAGCAACAAACAGAAGCACAAGCAACAAACAGAAGCACAAGCAACAATCAGAAGCACAAGCAACAAACAGAAGCATAAGCATCAATCAGAAGCACAAGCAACAAACAGAAGCACAAGCAACAAACAGAAGCACAAGCAACAAACAGAAGCACAAGCAACAATCAGAAGCACAAGCAACAAACAGAAGCACAAGCAACAAACAGAAGCACAAGCAACAAACAGAAGCACAAGCAACAAACAGAAGCACAAGCAACAAACAGAAGCACAAGCAACAAACAGAAGCACAAGCAACAAACAGAAGCACAAGCAACAAACAGAAGCACAAGCAACAAACAGAAGCACAAGCAACAAACAAAAGCACAAGCAACAAACAGAAGCACAAGCAACAATCAGAAGCACAAGCAACAATCAGAAGCACAAGCAACAAACAGAAGCATAAGCAACAAACAGAAGCACAAGCAACAATCAGAAGCACAAGCAACAATCAGAAGCACAAGCAACAAACAGAAGCACAAGCAACAATCAGAAGCACAAGCAACAATCAGAAGCACAAGCAACAAACAGAAGCATAAGCAACAAACAGAAGCACAAGCAACAAACAGAAGCACAAGCAACAATCAGAAGCAAAAGCAACAATCAGAAGCACAAGCAACAAACAAAAGCACAAGCAACAAACAGAAGCACAAGCAACAATCAGAAGCACAAGCAACAATCAGAAGCACAAGCAACAATCAGAAGCACAAGCAACAAACAAAAGCACAAGCAACAAACAGAAGCACAAGCAACAAACAAAAGCACAAGCAACAATCAGAAGCACAAGCAACAAACAGAAGCACAAGCAACAATCAGAAGCACAAGCAACAATCAGAAGCACAAGCAACAAACAGAAGCACAAGCAACAAACAGAAGCACAAGCAACAAACAGAAGCACAAGCAACAATCAGAAGCACAAGCAACAATCAGAAGCATAAGCAACAAACAGAAGCATAAGCAACAAACAGAAGCACAAGCAACAATCAGAAGCACAAGCAACAATCAGAAGCACAAGCAACAAACAGAAGCACAAGCAACAATCAGAAGCACAAGCAACAAACAGAAGCACAAGCAACAAACACAAGCACAAGCAACAAACAGAAGCACAAGCAACAAACAAAAGCACAAGCAACAAACAGAAGCACAAGTAACAAACAGAAGCACAAGCAACAAACAGAAGCATAAGCATCAATCAGAAGCACAAGCAACAAACAGAAGCACAAGCAACAAACAGAAGCACAAGCAACAAACAGAAGCACAAGCAACAAACAGAAGCACAAGTAACAAACAGAAGCACAAGCAACAAACAGAAGCACAAGCAACAAACAGAAGCACAAGCAACAAACAGAAGCACAAGCAACAAACAGAAGCACAAGTAACAAACAGAAGCACAAGCAACAAACAGAAGCATAAGCATCAATCAGAAGCACAAGCAACAAACAGAAGCACAAGCAACAAACAGAAGCACAAGCAACAAACAGAAGCACAAGCAACAAACAGAAGCACAAGCAACAAACAGAAGCACAAGCAACAAACAGAAGCACAAGCAACAAACAGAAGCACAAGCAACAAACAGAAGCATAAGCAACAAACAGAAGCACAAGCAACAAACAGAAGCACAAGCAACAAACAGAAGCACAAGCAACAATCAGAAGCACAAGCAACAAACAGAAGCATAAGCAACAAACAAAAGCACAAGCAACAAACAGAAGCACAAGTAACAAACAGAAGCACAAGCAACAAACAGAAGCATAAGCATCAATCAGAAGCACAAGCAACAAACAGAAGCACAAGCAACAAACAGAAGCACAAGCAACAATCAGAAGCACAAGCAACAAACAGAAGCATAAGCAACAAACAGAAGCACAAGCAACAAACAGAAGCACAAGCAACAAACAGAAGCATAAGCAACAAACAGAAGCACAAGCAACAAACAGAAGCACAAGCAACAAACAGAAGCACAAGCAACAATCAGAAGCACAAGCAACAAACAGAAGCATAAGCAACAAACAAAAGCACAAGCAACAAACAGAAGCACAAGCAACAAACAGAAGCACAAGCAACAAACAGAAGCAAAAGTAACAAACAGAAGCACAAGCAACAATCAGAAGCACAAGCAACAAACAGAAGCACAAGCAACAAACACAAGCACAAGTAACAAACAGAAGCACAAGCAACAAACAGAAGCACAAGAAACAAACAAAAGCACAAGCAATAAACAGAAGCACAAGCAACAAACAGAAGCACAAGCAACAAACAGAAGCACAAGCAACAAACAAAAGCACAAGCAACAAACAGAAGCACAAGCAACAAACAGAAGCACAAGCAACAAACAGAAGCACAAGCAACAAACAGAAGCACAAGCAACAAACAGAAGCACAAGCAACAAACAGAAGCACAAGCAACAAACAGAAGCACAAGCAACAAACAGAAGCACAAGCAACAAACAGAAGCACAAGCAACAAACAGAAGCACAAGCAACAATCAGAAGCACAAGCAACAAACAGAAGCACAAGCAACAAACAGAAGCACAAGCAACAAACAGAAGCACAAGCAACAAACAGAAGCACAAGCAACAAACAGAAGCACAAGCAACAAACAGAAGCACAAGCAACAAACAGAAGCACAAGCAACAAACAGAAGCACAAGCAACAAACAGAAGCACAAGCAACAAACAGAAGCACAAGCAACAAACAGAAGCACAAGCAACAAACAGAAGCACAAGCAACAAACAGAAGCACAAGCAACAAACAGAAGCACAAGCAACAAACAGAAGCACAAGCAACAAACAGAAGCACAAGCAACAAACAAAAGCACAAGCAACAAACACAAGCACAAGCAACAAACAGAAGTACAAGCAACAAACAGAAGCACAAGCAACAAACAGAAGCACAAGCAACAAACAAAAGCACAAGCAACAAACAGAAGCACAAGCAACAAACAGAAGCACAAGAAACAAACAGAAGCACAAGCAATAAACAGAAGCACAAGCAACAAACAGAAGCACAAACAACAAACAGAAGCACAAGCAACAAACAGAGGCACAACCAACAAACAGAAGCACAAGCAACAAACAGAAGCACAAGCAACAAACAGAAGCACAAGCAACAAACAGAAGCACAAGCAACAATCAGAAGCACAAGCAACAAACAGAAGCACAAGCAACAAACAGAAGCACAAGCAACAAACAAAAGCACAAGCAACAAACAGAAGCACAAGCAACAAACAGAAGCACAAGCAACAAACAAAAGCACAAGCAACAAACAGAAGCACAAGCAACAAACAGAAGCACAAGCAACAAACAGAAGCACAAGCAACAATCAGAAGCACAAGTAACAAAGAGAAGCACAAGCAACAATCAGAAGCACAAGCAGCAAACAGAAGCACAAGCAACAAACAGAAGCACAAGCAACAAATAGAAGCACAAGCAACAAACAAAAGCACAAGCAACAAACAGAAGCACAAGCAACAAGCAGAAGCACAAGGCAACAAACAGAAGCACAAGCAACAAACACAAGCACAAGCAACAAACAGAAGCACAAGCAACAATCAGAAGCACAAGCAACAATCAGAAGCACAAGCAACAAACAGAAGCACAAGCAACAAACAGAAGCACAAGCAACAAACACAAGCACAAGCAACAAACAGAAGCACAAGCAACAAACAGAAGCACAGGCAACAAACAGAAGCACAAGCAACAAACAGAAGCACAAGCAACAAACAGAAGCACAAGAAACAAACAAAAGCACAAGCAACAATCAGAAGCACAAGCAACAAACAGAAGCACAAACAACAAACAGAAGCACAAGCAACAAACAGAAGCACAAGCAACAAACAGAAGCACAAGCAACAAACAGAAGCACAAGCAACAAACAAAAGCACAAGCAACAAACAGAAGCACAAGCAACAAACAGAAGCACAAGCAACAAACAGAAGCACAAGCAACAATCAGAAGCACAAGCAACAAACAGAAGCACAAGCAACAAACAGAAGCACAAGCAACAATCAGAAGCAGAAGCAACAAACAGAAACACAAGCAACAATCAGAAGCACAAGCAACAATCAGAAGCACAAGCAACAAACAGAAGCACAAGCAACAAACAGAAGCACAAGCAACAATCAGAAGCACAAGCAACAAACAGAAGCACAAGCAACAAACAGAAACACAAGCAACAAACAGAAGCACAAGCAACAAACAGAAGCACAAGCAACAAACAGAAGCACAAGCAACAAACAGAAGCACAAGCAACAAACAGAAGCACAAGCAACAAACAGAAGCACAAGCAACAAACAGAAGCACAAGCAACAAACAGAAGCACAAGAAACAAACAGAAGCACAAGCAACAAACAGAAGCACAAGAAACAAACAGAAGCACAAGCAACAATCAGAAGCACAAGCAACAAACAGAAGCACAAGCAACAATCAGAAGCACAAGCAACAAACACAAGCACAAGCAACAAACAGAAGCACAAGCAACAAACAGAAGCACAAGCAACAAACAGAAGCACAAGCAACAATCAGAAGCACAAGCAGCAAACAGAAGCACAAGCAACAAACAGAAGCACAAGCAACAAACAGAAGCACAAGAAACAAACAGAAGCACAAGCAACAAACAGAAGCACAAGAAACAAACAGAAGCACAAGCAACAATCAGAAGCACAATCAACAAACAGAAGCACAAGCAACAATCAGAAGCACAAGCAACAAACAGAAGCACAAGCAACAAACAGAAGCACAAGCATCAAACAGAAGCACAAGCAACAAACAGAAGCACAAGCAACAAACAGAAGAACAAGGAACAAACAGAAGCACAAGCAACAATCAGAAGCACAAGCAACAAACACAAGCACAAGCAACAAATACAAGCACAAGCAACAAACAGAAGCACAAGCAACAAACAGAAGCACAAGCAACAATCAGAAGCACAAGCAACAAACAGAAGCACAAGCAACAATCAGAAGCACAAGCAGGTGGGAAGCAGAAGCAGAGAGACCAGAAATGTCCCGCTGCCTGAGGGTAATTGTTGCATGCAGGTTGCAAGTTCTGCTACGTGCCACAGTACTTGTTTTTTTTCCCTTTTTTTCGTTATTTTTAAGTTGGGTTAGGTTAGGTATATTTTACTTTTGTTGCAGTTAGGGTTATATATATTTTTTTCCTCTTTTTCTTTGTTTTTTTTTTTGTTATTTTTAAGTTGGGTTAGGTTAGGTACATTTTAATTTTGTTGCAGTTAGGGTTATATATATTTTTTTCCTCTTTTTCTTTGTTTTTTTTTTTGTTATTTTTAAGTTGGGTTAGGTTAGGTATATTTCAATTTTGTTGCAGTTAGTGTTATGTATTTTTTTCTCTCTTTTTTCTGTCTCTTTATACTGTGATTCTTTGTTTGTGTGATGTATCTGTCTGTCTGTCTGTTAACTTTTCGTTTGTCTGTTGGGTTGTTTATTTATATGTCTGTCTATCAATTCGTCTGTCGATTTGTCTGTCTGTCTGTCGATCTGTCTGTCTGTCTGTCGATCTGTCTGTCCGTCTGTTGTTCTGTCTGTCTCTGCTTCTCTCTCATTCTTAATGTTTTTTTTTTTTTGTCTCTGTCTTTGTCTCTCTTTTTCTCTGTCTCTCTCTCTCTCTCTCCCTTCTTCATTGACCTCCTCCTCCTCCTCTCTCTCTGTCTCTCTCCCTTCTTCATTCACCTCTTCCTCCTCCTCCTCTCCCCCCCCCCCTCTCTCTCCTCTCTTCATTCACCTCCTCTCTCTCTCTCTCTCTCTCTCTCTCTCTCTCTCTCTCTCTCTCTCTCTCTCTCTCTCTCTCTCTCTCTCTCTCTCTCTCTCTCTCTCTCTCTCTCTCTCTCTCTCTATGCCAACTAACTTCGTAATCAATTCATCTGATTACCATTCCTCATATGATTTATGATCGTGGATGACAAATGAACAAATATTAGATTAAAATGAATTAGAAGATTTGATAATGTTTTCACAAGGAATGCAGTGACTATCCTTATTAATTACCATTGTGTTCTTATTATTAATTATCATCATTATCATTATTAGTATTATTATTATTAATCATCATTAATTTTTCATATGCAATGCAGTGACTCTATCATCATTAATTATTATTAGTAGTTATCATTATTAATTATCATTATTATCATTATTATTAATCATTACTATTAATTCTTCATACGCAGTACAGTGACTCTATCATTATCAATTATTATTGTTATCTATTTATCAATTCTATCCATATCTATCTATTTATTAATTCTATCCTTATCTGTCTATTCATCAATTCTATCCTTATTCATCTATCCATTCACCAATCTACCCACCCCATTTATCCATTTTTACATTGATTATCTATCTATCTACTTCTCTTTTATCAATTTTATCGTTATTTATCCCATCTATTCATTCTTTACGTTGATTATCTATCTATCTACTTCCCTTTTATCAATTCTATCGTTATTTATCCCATCTATTCATTTTTTACATTGATTATCTATCTATCTACTTCCCTATATCAATTCTATCGTTATTTATCCCATCTATTCATTTTTACATTGATTATCTATCTATCTACTTCCCTTTTATCAATTCTATCGTTATTTATCCCATCTATTCATTTTTTACGTTGATTATCTATCTATCTACTTCCCTTTTATCAATTCTATCGTTATTTATCCCATCTATTCATTCTTTACATTGATTATCTATCTATCTACTTCCCTTTTATCAATTCTATCGTTATTTATCCCATCTATTCATTCTTTACATTGATTATCTATCTATCTACTTCCCTTTTATCAATTTTATCGTTATTTCTATCCCATCTATCCATTCTTTACATTATCTATCTATCTACTTCCCTTTTATCAATCCTATCGTTATTTATCCCATCTATTCATTCTTTACATTGATTATCTATCTATCTACTTCCCTTTTATCAATTCTATCGTTATTTATCCTATCTATTCATTCTTTACATTGATTATCTATCTATCTACTTCCCTGCAGGTCTTTCTATATGTCCCTCTAGCTCCCAAACCACCAAGGTCAAGATGTTGCAAAATTGGCCGTAAAAGGGCAAAAAAGTCCTATACTTGCAACATTTGGCCAAACTGAAGACCCGGACGGTGACTCAGCATTTTTGCCAGGTTGCGTAATCCCAAGGAGTTTAAGGTTGAGTTTGGCGTGTCAGGTGTGGAGGAGGGTGCTGGTGGACTGTGTGTGTGTGTGTGTGTGTGTGTGTGTTTGTGTGTGTGTGTGTGTGTGTGTGTGTGTGTGTGTGTGT
>NC_091553.1:47235186-47240186 GCF_042767895.1 Penaeus vannamei
TACCCACCCACCCACCCACCCACATTTCAGAACCCCACCACCCCCACCCCCCTTGTCAGAGAGGGTCGGGCCAAGCTACCTCGTGGTCCGTCGCCCGGCACACGAGACGAGACAAAAACCATCTTTGCGTTCGTATCCCAAGGTGTGTCGGACTTGCAAGACATACCCTGCGGCAGGTAGGTCGACGGCCTTCGTGTGTGTGGGGGTGGGTGGAGTGTGGGGGGGTGTGGGGGTGGGGTGTGGGTGGGGGGTGGAGTGTAGGGGTGTGGGTGTGTGTGTGTGGGTGGGTGGGGTGTGGGGGTAGGGGGGGGGGAGGGGGTGGGGGGAGGGGGTGGGTGTGAGGGTGGGGGGGGGCGTAAGAGGTGTTTCTGTGTGTGCGAGGGGGGGAAGGGTGTGTGTGTGTGTGTGTGTGTGTGTGTGTGTGTGTGTGTGTGTGTGTGTGTGTGTGTGTGTGTGTGTGTGTGTGTGTGTGTGTGTGTGTGTGTGTGTATGATGGGGGGGGAAGGTTCTATGTGTGTGATTGGTGTGTTTCTGTGTATGTGTGGGGGGGGGGAAGGATTTGTGTGTGTATGTGGAGGAGGGTGATGTTTCTGTGTGGGTTGGGGGGGTGGGGGGAGGTGTTTCCGTGTGTGTATGTGTTTTGCGTGTATGTGTGTTCCTGTGTGTTTCTGTATATGGATGAATATTATGTTGTGTTTCTCTGTATGTCTATTTTTTGTTTTATATATTAGTGTGCGTTTCTGTCTGTGTATCTGTACGTATAAGTGCTTGTATGTTTCTCTATGTTTGTCCATGTGTATTTCTATATATGTGAGCGCGCGTATGTATCCGTATATACATATGCGTGTCTCTATCTCCCTGTACGAATGTGTGCCTGTAAATTTCTGTACGTCTTTGACCCTGTATGTTTCTGTACGTGTTTGACCCTGTGTGTTTCTGTACGTATTTGACCCTGTATGTTTCTGTACGTATTTGACCCTGTATGTTTCTGTACGTATTTGACCCTGTGTGTTTCTGTACGTATTTGACCCTGTGTGTTTCTGTACGTATTTGACCCTGTATGTTTCTGTACGTGTTTGACCCTGTGTGTTTCTGTACGTATTTGACCCTGTGTGTTTCTGTACGTATTTGACCCTGTGTGTTTCTGTACGTGTTTGACCCTGTGTGTTTCTGTACGTATTTGACCCTGTGTGTTTCTGTACGTATTTGACCCTGTATGCTTCTGTACGTGTTTGACCCTGTGTGTTTCTGTACGTATTTGACCCTGTGTGTTTCTGTACGTATTTGACCCTGTGTGTTTCTGTACGTATTTGACCCTGTATGCTTCTGTACGTGTTTGACCCTGTGTGTTTCTGTACGTATTTGACCCTGTATGCTTCTGTACGTGTTTGACCCTGTGTATTTCTGTACGTATTTGACCCTGTATGTTTCTGTACGTATTTGACCCTGTGTGTTTCTGTACGTATTTGACCCTGTATGCTTCTGTACGTATTTGACCCTGTATGCTTCTGTACGTGTTTGACCCTGTGTATTTCTGTACGTATTTGACCCTGTATGTTTCTGTACGTATTTGACCCTGTGTGTTTCTGTACGTATTTGACCCTGTGTGTTTCTGTATGTATTTGACCCTGTATGCTTCTGTACGTGTTTGACCCTGTGTGTTTCAGTACGTATTTGACCCTGTATGCTTCTGTACGTGTTTGACCCTGTGTGTTTCTGTACGTATTTGACCCTGTATGCTTCTGTACGTGTTTGACCCTGTGTGTTTCTGTACGTGTTTGACCCTGTGTGTTTCTGTACGTATTTGACCCTGTATGCTTCTGTACGTGTTTGACCCTGTGTGTTTCTGTACGTGTTTGACCCTGTGTGTTTCTGTACGTATTTGACCCTGTGTGTTTCTGTACGTATTTGACCCTGTGTGTTTCTGTACGTATTTGACCCTGTATGCTTCTGTACGTGTTTGACCCTGTGTGTTTCTGTACGTGTTTGACCCTGTGTGTTTCTGTACGTATTTGACCCTGTATGTTTCTGTACGTATTTGACCCTGTGTGTTTCTGTACGTATTTGACCCTGTGTGTTTCTGTACGTATTTGACCCTGTGTGTTTCTGTACGTGTTTGACCCTGTGTGTTTCTAAACGTATTTGACCCTGTATGTTTCTGTACGTATTTGACCCTGTATGCTTCTGTACGTGTTTGACCCTGTGTGTTTCTGTACGTATTTGACCCTGTGTGTTTCTGTACGTATTTGACCCTGTATGCTTCTGTACGTGTTTGACCCTGTGTGTTTCTGTACGTATTTGACCCTGTGTGTTTCTGTACGTATTTGACCCTGTGTGTTTCTGTACGTATTTGACCCTGTATGCTTCTGTACGTGTTTGACCCTGTGTGTTTCTGTACGTATTTGACCCTGTATGCTTCTGTACGTGTTTGACCCTGTGTGTTTCTGTACGTATTTGACCCTGTATGCTTCTGTACGTGTTTGACCCTGTGTGTTTCTGTACGTATTTGACCCTGTGTGTTTCTGTACGTATTTGACCCTGTGTGTTTCTGTACGTATTTGACCCTGTATGCTTCTGTACGTGTTTGACCCTGTGTGTCTCTGTACGTATTTGACCCTGTATGCTTCTGTACGTGTTTGACCCTGTGTGTTTCTGTACGTATTTGACCCTGTATGTTTCTGTACGTATTTGACCCTGTGTGTTTCTGTACGTATTTGACCCTGTATGCTTCTGTACGTGTTTGACCCTGTGTGTTTCTGTACGTATTTGACCCTGTATGTTTCTGTACGTATTTGACCCTGTGTGTTTCTGTACGTATTTGACCCTGTGTGTTTCTGTACGTATTTGACCCTGTATGTGTCTGTACGTATTTGACCCTGTATGCTTCTGTACGTGTTTGACCCTGTGTGTTTCTGTACGTATTTGACCCTGTGTGTTTCTGTACGTATTTGACCCTGTGTGTTTCTGTACGTATTTGACCCTGTTTGTGTCTGTACGTATTTGACCCTGTATGCTTCTGTACGTGTTTGACCCTGTGTGTTTCTGTACGTATTTGACCCTGTGTGTTTCTGTACGTATTTGACCCTGTGTGTTTCTGTACGTATTTGACCCTGTATGCTTCTGTACGTGTTTGACCCTGTGTGTTTCTGTACGTATTTGACCCTGTGTGTTTCTGTACGTATTTGACCCTGTGTGTTTCTGTACGTATTTGACCCTGTATGTGTCTGTACGTATTTGACCCTGTATGCTTCTGTACGTGTTTGACCCTGTGTGTTTCTGTACGTATTTGACCCTGTGTGTTTCTGTACGTATTTGACCCTGTGTGTTTCTGTACGTATTTGACCCTGTGTGTTTCTGTACGTATTTGACCCTGTATGTTTCTGTACGTATTTGACCCTGTGTGTTTCTGTACGTATTTGACCCTGTATGTTTCTGTATGTATTTGACCCTGTGTGTTTCTGTACGTATTTGACCCTGTGTGTTTCTCTACGTATTTGACCCTGTGTGTTTCTGTACATATTTGACCCTGTATGTTTCTGTACCTATTTGACCCTGTGTGTTTCTGTACGTATTTGACCCTGTGTGTTTCTGTACGTATTTGACCCTGTATGTTTCTGTACGTATTTGACCCTGTGTGTTTCTGTACGTATTTGACCCTGTGTGTTTCTGTACGGAATTGACCCTGTGTGTTTCTGTACGTATTTGACCCTGTATGTTTCTGTACGTATTTGACCCTGTGTGTTTCTGTACGTATTTGACCCTGTGTGTTTCTGTACGTATTTGACCCTGTGTGTTTCTGTACGTATTTGACCCTGTGTGTTTCTGTACGTATTTGACCCTGTATGTTTCTGTACGTATTTGACCCTGTGTGTTTCTGTACGTATTTGACCCTGTGTGTTTCTGTACGGAATTGACCCTGTGTGTTTCTGTACGTATTTGACCCTGTATGTTTCTGTACGTATTTGACCCTGTGTGTTTCTGTACGTGTTTGACCCTGTGTGTTTCTGTACGTATTTGACCCTGTATGTTTCTGTACGTATTTGACCCTGTATGTTTCTGTACGTATTTGACCCTTTGTGTTTCTGTACGTATTTGACCCTGTGTGTTTCTGTACGTATTTGACCCTGTATGTTTCTGTACGTATTTGACCCTGTATGCTTCTGTACGTATTTGACCCTGTGTGTTTCTGTACGTGTATGTGCCAAGTGTGTGTGATATTTCTCGTTTTCTGAAGACTTTACGAGACAATTACTGCTTCAGCTTCTCTCCGACGGATTGGGAAAGAGAGAGAAGCCTGATAAAGTGAGAAATGGAGAGAGAGAGAGAAAGACTTGGCGCGTATCTCTATTTCCAATCTTCTCTCCTAATCTATTTACTATCGTTTGTAAGTGAGGTGAAAAGTATCTTATTTTTTATCTCTAGTTCCAATCTTTTGATACGTGTCCTGTCTTTCCTTCTATTTAATTTACTATCGTTTCTAAGTGTCAAACACACACACACACACACACACATACACACACACACACACACACACACACACACACACACACACACAAACAAACAAATACTCACAAATACATATACACACTCACACACACATATACATATAGATAGATAGATACTCATGTATATACACATGTCCGTACATAGTTCTATGAATACACGAACAACCAGATGGACAGATAGACAGATAGATAAACAACCATACGAATAGACAGAGACGTAAATACATAACAATGACGTCACCCACAGACCAAGAACTCCGAAATACCCAACAGACGCCAGGACAGTCACTCGCCAGACCGCAAGCAAGCGCCTTGGAATCCTCAAAAGACACACGCACACACAAACAAGCAGAAAGACAAACATACAAACAAATATAAAAACACGCACAGAGACAGGAACATATACAGACAAACAAATACACATACACGGACAGGAACATACACACAAACAAGCAGAAATACAAACATACAAACAAATATACAAACAATTACACT
>NC_091553.1:47257686-47260186 GCF_042767895.1 Penaeus vannamei
ATACATACATATTGAAAGAATAACAAAGACAAAAAAAATCGAATAACAGAAACATTTTTTTCGAATAACAGAGCCAAAATATGTGCGAATAACAAAGACAAAAGAAATCGAATAACAGAAACAAAACAAAACAAAAAAATGTTCGAGCAACAGAGCCAAAAGATGTGCGAATAACAGAGCCAAAAGATGTGCGAATAACAGAGACAAAAGATGTGCGAATAACAGAGACAAAAAAATAGCGTAATTAACACGAATCTCACACACATAAATTGAGGACTCTTGTTTTCACTCGAGCTGTAGCAACAACAATCCCCCCCCCATTAAAAAAAGAAAAAAACATGTCTTAGGAGAGAGTGATGTTACTTCCTAAATAAGGAGAGATACTTGTGAAGGACAGAAAAAAAATCGCTAAATAGTAGCAGTAAATTTTTAACTATTCCATATTCCTTATTTTCTATATAAAAATACACACACACACACACACCTCCATCCCTCCCCCACCCCTTCCCCTCTCACCAACCTACAACAACACTAATAGTTGCACATTTTCCCTATGCAATATATGGAAAGCCACTTTGCAATTGGCTTCTGCGTTTACGTGCAAATTCCGTGCTGATTTTAAGATTATTCAAACCTTGAACTAAGCGAGAGAAACTAGCAATAGCCGAAGCAATAGGCCGAGTGGTCTGCTACGCATAAAAACAGGACGAATGAGGAGTGATGGAGAGAAGGAGAAAAGGAGGGAGAGGGAGAAAAAGACAGAGAAAGGAGAGAGGGGGATATAGAAAAGGAGGGAGAATGAGAGGGAGAGAGGGGGAGGGAGAGGATGAAAGAGGGAGGGGGAGGAAGAGAGAGTGAGGGATAGGGAGAGAGACAGAGGCAGAGAAAGGAGAGAGGAGGTAGGATGAAGTGAGGAAGAGGGAGAGAAGGAGGGGGAGAGAGACAGAGAAGGAGGGAGAGAGTGCTAGTGGAGGAAATGAGGAAAAGAGAAAAGGTGAATGAGAGGGGTTGGAGAAGGGGAGAAAGAAGGAGGAAGAGATGGGAGAGAGAGAGAGAGAAAGAGAGAGAGAGAGAGAGAGAGAGAGAGAGAGAGAGAGAGAGAGAGAGAGAGAGAGAGAGAGAGAGAGAGAGAGAGAGGCATAGAAATAGAGAAAATGAGAGAGAAAGCGATAGACAGCCTTCAAATAAAAATTGTAAGATTCTGATTGAATATAAACACCAATATATCAAGTCTCCATTTCTGTATACCTGTGTAAAGTTGGAAAAGAGAGAACGATAGAGAAATAGAGTGATAAAAACACGAAACAGATATAAATGAAGAGACAGAAAAAGCGCATGTGCCCTTTTTGAACTCAACGAAGAAACGTTGTCAGTCTTCATTGACACACACACACACACACGCATATATATATATATATATGTATGTGTCTGTTTGTGTGTGTGCGTGTGCGTGTGTGTGTGTGTTTGTGTGTATGTGTGTGTGTTTGTGTGCGTGTGTGTGTATACATACTCTCCTCACACAGAAGAGACACTTACACACCCCTCCCTCACAACCAAAAACAAACAAACCAACACCCGAATCAACAGCATCCCCTCCCACAACCTCCTCTCCCTCTCTCCGTCAGTGCATCTTCCTGACGGCGTCCCTGGCAGCCCTCGCAGCCTCCTTGCCCCGCGGGATCACCGACGACAGGAAGTTCATCTTGGACAACGTCTTCATCCCCCCGTCGGCGCCCTTTGGCTTCGTCGTCGGGGAGATCCGCGTCTTCTCCAACGAAGTCACGATCAGACCCAGGCCTCGGAGGTAGGAGAGGGAGGGAGGGAGAGGGAGGGAAGGAGAGGGAAGGAGGTAGGAGAGGGAGGGAGAATAAGGGAAGGGGAGGGAGAAGGAGGGAGAGGGAGGGAGGGAGGGAGAAGGAGGGAGAGGGATAGGGAGGGAGGGAGGGAGGTAGGAGAGGGAGGGAGGGATAGGGAGGGAGAGGGAGAGGGAGGGAGGGAGAGGGAGAGAGAGAGTGGGGGGATAGAGATAAATATAGATAGATAGAGAGAAAAAGAAAGAAAGAGAGAGGAAGGGAGGGAGATAGATTGATAGATAGATAGATAGAGAGAGTGAGAGAGAGAGGGAGGGAGGGAGGGATATAGATAGATATATAGATAGATAGATAGAAAGAGAGAGAGGGAGGGATAGATAGATAGACAGAGAGGGACAAAGAGAGTGAGAGTGAGAGATAGAGAGAGAAAGTGAGTGTGTGTGAGTTTGGATGTGTGAGTGGATGGGTGGGTTGGTGTGTGTTTCTGTGTGTGTGGGAGTAGGTAGATGGGCAGGGGTGTGCATGTGGGTGTGTTTGTGTGTGAGAGAGAAAGTGGGTTGGTGAGTGTGCGTGTGTGGCACAGAGTGGGCGAGTGGGTGGGTGGGTAGGTGAGAGAGAGAGAGAGTGAGAGTGGTTGGGTTGGTTATTTGCGTGGGTGTTTTTTTGTGTCTGTGTGAGAGAGACATATT
>NC_091553.1:47265186-47280186 GCF_042767895.1 Penaeus vannamei
CAACAAATAAATGAAGTTTCATTAAAAAAAAAAACAGGATTAAAAGAAATTAATGCAAACAAAATCAAAGAGAGGGAAGAAAATGGAGAAAAAATCAAAATAAAATCAACAAAATTAGGATCAAAACCAATCAGATTAAAAAAAAGAAAGAAAGAATAAATAAGAATCACGCGGAAAACAAGATTAGTTAATTAAATGTGATAAAACCAATGAATAATAATCGACGAAATGAAGCAGGAAACACATTATGATATTTAAAAAACAGGCCATTATGATAGTCCAAAAAAGAAACGAACAAACAAACAAAAACAACAAAAAAACAGGCCATGATAGTCCAAAAACAAAGAAACAAACAAACAAACAAAAAATAGGCCATTATGATAGTCCAAAAACAAAGAAACAAACAAACAAACAAAACAGGCAATTATGATAGTCCAAAAACAAAGAAACAAACAAACAAACAAAAACAGGCCATTATGATAGTCCAAAAACAAGAAACAAACAAACAAAAACAGGCCATTATGATAGTCCAAAAACAAAGAAACAAACAAACAAAAAACAGGCCATTATGATAGTCCAAAACAAGAAACAAACAAACAAACAAAAACAGGCCATTATGATAGTCCAAAAACAAAGAAACAAACAAACAAACAAAAAACAGGCCATTATGATAGTCCAAAACAAGAAACAAACAAACAAAAAACAGGCCATTATGATAGTCCAAAACAAGAAACAAACAAACAAACAAAAACAGGCCATTATGATAGTCCAAAAACAAAGAAACAAACAAACAAAAAACAGGCCATTATGATAGTCCAAAAACAAGAAACAAACAAACAAAAACAGGCCATTATGATAGTCCAAAAACAAAGAAACAAACAAACAAAAACAGGCCATTATGATAGTCCAAAAACAAGAAACAAACAAACAAAAAACAGGCCATTATGATAGTCCAAAAACAAGAAACAAACAAACAAAAAACAGGCCATTATGATAGTCCAAAACAAGAAACAAACAAACAAAAACAGGCCATTATGATAGTCCAAAAACAAAGAAACAAACAAACAAAAACAGGCCATTATGATAGTCCAAAAACAAAGAAACAAACAAACAAAAACAGGCCATTATGATAGTCCAAAAACAAAGAAACAAACAAACAAACAAAAACAGGCCATTATGATAGTCCAAAAACAAAGAAACAAACAAACAAACAAAAACAGGCCATTATGATAGTCCAAAAACAAAGAAACAAACAAACAAAAACAGGCCATTATGATAGTCCAAAAACAAGAAACAAACAAACAAAAACAGGCCATTATGATAGTCCAAAAACAAAGAAACAAACAAACAAACAAAACAGGCCATTATGATAGTCCAAAAACAAAGAAACAAACAAACAAACAAAAACAGGCCATTATGATAGTCCAAAAACAAAGAAACAAACAAACAAAAACAGGCCATTATGATAGTCCAAAAACAAGAAACAAACAAACAAAAACAGGCCATTATGATAGTCCAAAAACAAGAAACAAACAAACAAACAAAAAACAGGCCATTATGATAGTCCAAAAACAAAGAAACAAACAAACAAACAAAAAACAGGCCATTATGATAGTCCAAAAACAACAAACAAACAAACAAAAAACAGGCCATTATGATAGTCCAAAAACAAAGAAACAAACAAACAAACAAAAAACAGGCCATTATGATAGTCCAAAAACAAGAAACAAACAAACAAAAACAGGCCATTATGATAGTCCAAAAACAAAGAAACAAACAAACAAACAAAAAACAGGCCATTATGATAGTCCAAAAACAACAAACAAACAAACAAAAAACAGGCCATTATGATAGTGCAAAAACAAAGAAACAAACAAACAAACAAAAAACAGGCCATTATGATAGTCCAAAAACAAAGAAACAAACAAACAAACAAAAAACAGGCCATTATGATAGTCCAAAAACAAGAAACAAACAAACAAAAAACAGGCCATTATGATAGTCCAAAAACAAAGAAACAAACAAACAAACAAAAAACAGGCCATTATGATAGTCCAAAAACAAAGAAACAAACAAACAAACAAAAAACAGGCCATTATGATAGTCCAAAAACAAAGAAACAAACAAACAAACAAAAAACAGGCCATTATGATAGTCCAAAAACAACAAACAAACAAACAAAAAACAGGCCATTATGATAGTCCAAAAACAAAGAAACAAACAAACAAACAAAAACAGGCCATTATGATAGTCCAAAAACAACAAACAAACAAACAAAAAACAGGCCATTATGATAGTCCAAAAACAAAGAAACAAACAAACAAACAAAAACAGGCCATTATGATAGTCCAAAACAAGAAACAAACAAACAAACAAAAACAGGCCATTATGATAGTCCAAAAACAAAGAAACAAACAAACAAAAACAGGCCATTATGATAGTCCAAAAACAAAGAAACAAACAAACAAACAAAAACAGGCCATTATGATAGTCCAAAAACAAAGAAACAAACAAACAAACAAAAACAGGCCATTATGATAGTCCAAAAACAAAGAAACAAACAAACAAAAACAGGCCATTATGATAGTCCAAAAACAAGAAACAAACAAACAAAAACAGGCCATTATGATAGTCCAAAAACAAGAAACAAACAAACAAAAACAGGCCATTATGATAGTCCAAAAACAAGAAACAAACAAACAAAAACAGGCCATTATAATAGTCCAAAAACAAAGAAACAAACAAACAAAAACAGGCCATTATGATAGTCCAAAAACAAAGAAAGAAACAAACAAAAACAGGCCATTATGATAGTCCAAAAACAAAGAAACAAACAAACAAAAACAGGCCATTATGATAGTCCAAAAACAAAGAAACAAACAAACAAAAACAGGCCATTATGATAGTCCAAAAACAAAGAAACAAACAAACAAAAACAGGCCATTATGATAGTCCAAAAACAAAGAAACAAACAAACAAAAACAGGCCATTATGATAGTCCAAAACAAGAAACAAACAAACAAAAAACAGGCCATTATGATAGTCCAAAAACAAGAAACAAACAAACAAAAACAGGCCATTATGATAGTCCAAAAACAAAGAAACAAACAAACAAAAAACAGGCCATTATGATAGTCCAAAAACAAGAAACAAACAAACAAACAAAAACAGGCCATTATGATAGTCCAAAACAAGAAACAAACAAACAAAAAACAGGCCATTATGATAGTCCAAAAACAAGAAACAAACAAACAAAAACAGGCCATTATGATAGTCCAAAAACAAGAAACAAACAAACAAACAAAAAACAGGCCATTATGATAGTCCAAAAACAAAGAAACAAACAAACAAACAAAAAAACAGGCCATTATGATAGTCCAAAAACAAAGAAACAAACAAACAAAAACAGGCCATTATGATAGTCCAAAAACAAGAAACAAACAAACAAAAACAGGCCATTATGATAGTCCAAAAACAAGAAACAAACAAACAAAAAACAGGCCATTATGATAGTCCAAAAACAAGAAACAAACAAACAAAAACAGGCCATTATGATAGTCCAAAACAAGAAACAAACAAACAAAAACAGGCCATTATGATAGTCCAAAAACAAGAAACAAACAAACAAAAAACAGGCCATTATGATAGTCCAAAAACAAAGAAACAAACAAACAAAAACAGGCCATTATGATAGTCCAAAAACAAGAAACAAACAAACAAAAAACAGGCCATTATGATAGTCCAAAAACAAAGAAACAAACAAACAAAAACAGGCCATTATGATAGTCCAAAAACAAAGAAACAAACAAACAAAAACAGGCCATTATGATAGTCCAAAAACAAGAAACAAACAAACAAAAAACAGGCCATTATGATAGTCCAAAAACAAAGAAACAAACAAACAAAAACAGGCCATTATGATAGTCCAAAAACAAAGAAAGAAACAAAGAAACAAAAACAGGCCATTATGATAGTCCAAAAACAAAGAAAGAAACAAAGAAACAAAAACAGGCCATTATGATAGTCCAAAAACAAAGAAACAAACAAACAAAAACAGGCCATTATGATAGTCCAAAAACAAAGAAACAAACAAACAAAAACAGGCCATTATGATAGTCCTAAAACAAAGAAACAAACAAACAAAAACAGGCCATTATGATAGTCCAAAAACAAAGAAACAAACAAACAAAAACAGGCCATTATGATAGTCCAAAAACAAAGAAACAAACAAACAAAAACAGGCCATTATGATAGTCCAAAAACAAAGAAACAAACAAACAAAAACAGGCCATTATGATAGTCCAAAAACAAAGAAACAAACAAACAAAAAACAGGCCATTATGATAGTCCAAAAACAAAGAAACAAACAAACAAAAACAGGCCATTATGATAGTCCAAAAACAAAGAAAGAAACAAAGAAACAAAAACAGGCCATTATGATAGTCCAAAAACAAAGAAACAAACAAACAAAAAACAGGCCATTATGATAGTCCAAAAACAAAGAAAGAAACAAAGAAACAAAAACAGGCCATTATGATAGTCCAAAAACAAAGAAAGAAACAAAGAAACAAAAACAGGCCATTATGATAGTCCAAAAACAAAGAAACAAACAAACAAAAAACAGGCCATTATGATAGTCCAAAAACAAAGAAAGAAACAAACAAACAAAAACAGGCCATTATGATAGTCCAAAAACAAAGAAAGAAACAAAGAAACAAAAACAGGCCATTATGATAGTCCAAAAACAAAGAAACAAACAAACAAAAACAGGCCATTATGATAGTCCAAAAACAAAGAAACAAACAAACAAAAACAGGCCATTATGATAGTCCAAAAACAAAGAAACAAACAAACAAACAAAAAACAGGCCATTATGATAGTCCAAACCAAGAAACAAACAAACAAACAAACAAAAAACAGGCCATTATGATAGTCCAAAAACAAAGAAACAAACAAACAAAAACAGGCCATTATGATAGTCCAAAAACAAAGAAACAAACAAACAAAAACAGGCCATTATGATAGTCCAAAAACAAAGAAAGAAACAAAGAAACAAAAACAGGCCATTATGATAGTCCAAAAACAAGAAACAAACAAACAAAAAACAGGCCATTATGATAGTCCAAAAACAAGAAACAAACAAACAAAAAACAGGCCATTATGATAGTCCAAAAACAAAGAAACAAACAAACAAAAACAGGCCATTATGATAGTCCAAAAACAAAGAAACAAACAAACAAAAAACAGGCCATTATGATAGTCCAAAAACAAAGAAACAAACAAACAAAAACAGGCCATTATGATAGTCCAAAAACAAGAAACAAACAAACAAAAAACAGGCCATTATGATAGTCCAAAACAAGAAACAAACAAACAAAAAACAGGCCATTATGATAGTCCAAAAACAAGAAACAAACAAACAAAAACAGGCCATTATGATAGTCCAAAAACAAAGAAACAAACAAACAAACAAAAAACAGGCCATTATGATAGTCCAAAAACAAGAAACAAACAAACAAACAAAAAACAGGCCATTATGATAGTCCAAAAACAAGAAACAAACAAACAAAAAACAGGCCATTATGATAGTCCAAAAACAAAGAAAGAAAGAAAGAAACAAAACAAAAACAGGCCATTATGATAGTCCAAAGACAAAGAAAGAAACAAACAAAAACAGGCCATTATGATAGTCCAAAAACAAAGAAACAAACAAACAAAAACAGGCCATTATGATAGTCCAAAAACAAAGAAACAAACAAACAAAAAACAGGCCATTATGATAGTCCAAAAACAAAGAAACAAACAAACAAAAACAGGCCATTATGATAGTCCAAAAACAAGAAACAAACAAACAAAAAACAGGCCATTATGATAGTCCAAAACAAGAAACAAACAAACAAACAAAAACAGGCCATTATGATAGTCCAAAAACAAAGAAACAAACAAACAAAAACAGGCCATTATGATAGTCCAAAAACAAGAAACAAACAAACAAAAAACAGGCCATTATGATAGTCCAAAAACAAGAAACAAACAAACAAAAAACAGGCCATTATGATAGTCCAAAAACAAGAAACAAACAAACAAAAAACAGGCCATTATGATAGTCCAAAAACAAAGAAACAAACAAACAAAAACAGGCCATTATGATAGTCCAAAAACAAGAAACAAACAAACAAAAAACAGGCCATTATGATAGTCCAAAAACAAAGAAACAAACAAACAAAAACAGGCCATTATGATAGTCCAAAAACAAGAAACAAACAAACAAAAAACAGGCCATTATGATAGTCCAAAAACAAAGAAACAAACAAACAAAAACAGGCCATTATGATAGTCCAAAAACAAGAAACAAACAAACAAAAACAGGCCATTATGATAGTCCAAAAACAAAGAAACAAACAAACAAAAACAGGCCATTATGATAGTCCAAAAACAAAGAAACAAACAAACAAAAACAGGCCATTATGATAGTCCAAAAACAAAGAAACAAACAAACAAAAACAGGCCATTATGATAGTCCAAAAACAAGAAACAAACAAACAAACAAAAACAGGCCATTATGATAGTCCAAAAACAAGAAACAAACAAACAAAAACAGGCCATTATGATAGTCCAAAAACAAGAAACAAACAAACAAAAAACAGGCCATTATGATAGTCCAAAACAAGAAACAAACAAACAAAAACAGGCCATTATGATAGTCCAAAAACAAGAAACAAACAAACAAAAAACAGGCCATTATGATAGTCCAAAACAAGAAACAAACAAACAAAAAACAGGCCATTATGATAGTCCAAAAACAAAGAAACAAACAAACAAAAAACAAAAACAGGCCATTATGATAGTCCAAAACAAGAAACAAACAAACAAAAAACAGGCCATTATGATAGTCCAAAACAAGAAACAAACAAACAAAAAACAGGCCATTATGATAGTCCAAAACAAGAAACAAACAAACAAAAAACAGGCCATTATGATAGTCCAAAACAAGAAACAAACAAACAAAAAACAGGCCATTATGATAGTCCAAAACAAGAAACAAACAAACAAACAAAAACAGGCCATTATGATAGTCCAAAAACAAAGAAACAAACAAACAAACAAAAAACAGGCCATTATGATAGTCCAAAAACAAAGAAACAAACAAACAAACAAAAACAGGCCATTATGATAGTCCAAAAACAAGAAACAAACAAACAAACAAAAACAGGCCATTATGATAGTCCAAAAACAAAGAAAGAAACAAACAAACAAAAACAGGCCATTATGATAGTCCAAAAACAAAGAAAGAAACAAACAAACAAAAACAGGCCATTATGATAGTCCAAAAACAAAGAAACAAACAAACAAAAAACAGGCCATTATGATAGTCCAAAAACAAAGAATTAAACAAACAAAAACAGGCCATTATGATAGTCCAAAAACAAGAAACAAACAAACAAACAAAAACAGGCCATTATGATAGTCCAAAAACAAGAAACAAACAAACAAACAAAAACAGGCCATTATGATAGTCCAAAAACAAGAAACAAACAAACAAACAAAAAACAGGCCATTATGATAGTCCAAAAACAAAGAAACAAACAAACAAAAACAGGCCATTATGATAGTCCAAAAACAAAGAAACAAACAAACAAAAAACAGGCCATTATGATAGTCCAAAAACAAAGAAACAAACAAACAAAAACAGGCCATTATGATAGTCCAAAAACAAAGAAACAAACAAACAAAAACAGGCCATTATGATAGTCCAAAAACAAAGAAAGAAACAAACAAAAAACAGGCCATTATGATAGTCCAAAAACAAAGAATTAAACAAACAAAAACAGGCCATTATGATAGTCCAAAAACAAAGAAACAAACAAACAAAAACAGGCCATTATGATAGTCCAAAAACAAAGAAACAAACAAACAAAAAACAGGCCATTATGATAGTCCAAAAACAAAGAAACAAACAAACAAACAAAAACAGGCCATTATGATAGTCCAAAAACAAAGAATTAAACAAACAAAAACAGGCCATTATGATAGTCCAAAAACAAGAAACAAACAAACAAACAAAAAACAGGCCATTATGATAGTCCAAAAACAAAGAAAGAAACAAACAAACAAAAACAGGCCATTATGATAGTCCAAAAACAAGAAACAAACAAACAAACAAAAACAGGCCATTATGATAGTCCAAAAACAAAGAAACAAACAAACAAAAAACAGGCCATTATGATAGTCCAAAAACAAAGAAACAAACAAACAAAAACAGGCCATTATGATAGTCCAAAAACAAGAAACAAACAAACAAAAAACAGGCCATTATGATAGTCCAAAAACAAAGAATTAAACAAACAAAAACAGGCCATTATGATAGTCCAAAAACAAAGAAACAAACAAACAAAAACAGGCCATTATGATAGTCCAAAAACAAAGAAACAAACAAACAAACAAAAACAGGCCATTATGATAGTCCAAAAACAAGAAACAAACAAACAAACAAAAACAGGCCATTATGATAGTCCAAAAACAAGAAACAAACAAACAAACAAAAACAGGCCATTATGATAGTCCAAAAACAAAGAAACAAACAAACAAAAAACAGGCCATTATGATAGTCCAAAAACAAAGAATTAAACAAACAAAAACAGGCCATTATGATAGTCCAAAAACAAAGAAACAAAGAAACAAAAACAGGCCATTATGATAGTCCAAAAACAAAGAAACAAACAAACAAAAACAGGCCATTATGATAGTCCAAAAACAAGAAACAAACAAACAAAAACAGGCCATTATGATAGTCCAAAAACAAAGAAACAAACAAACAAAAAACAGGCCATTATGATAGTCCAAAAACAAAGAATTAAACAAACAAAAACAGGCCATTATGATAGTCCAAAAACAAAGAAACAAACAAACAAAAACAAGATATTATGATAGTCCAAAAACAAAGAAACAAACAAACAAAAAACAGGCCATTATGATAGTCCAAAAACAAAGAAACAAACAAACAAAAAACAGGCCATTATGATAGTCCAAAAACAAGAAACAAACAAACAAAAAACAGGCCATTATGATAGTCCAAAAACAAGAAACAAACAAACAAACAAAAACAGGCCATTATGATAGTCCAAAAACAAAGAAACAAACAAACAAAAAACAGGCCATAATGATAGTCCAAAAACTAGAAACAAACAAACAAACAAACAACAGGCCATTATGATAGTCCAAAAACAAAGAAACAAACAAACAAACAAAAAACAGGCCATTATGATAGTCCAAAAACAAAGAAACAAACAAACAAACAAAAACAGGCCATTATGATAGTCCAAAAACAAGAAACAAACAAACAAACAAAAACAGGCCATTATGATAGTCCAAAAACAAGAAACAAACAAACAAACAAAAACAGGCCATTATGATAGTCCAAAAACAAGAAACAAACAAACAAAAAACAGGCCATTATGATAGTCCAAAACAAGAAACAAACAAACAAACAAAAACAGGCCATTATGATAGTCCAAAAACAAGAAACAAACAAACAAAAACAGGCCATTATGATAGTCCAAAAACAAGAAACAAACAAACAAACAAAAACAGGCCATTATGATAGTCCAAAAACAAGAAACAAACAAACAAACAAAAACAGGCCATTATGATAGTCCAAAAACAAGAAACAAACAAACAAAAACAGGCCATTATGATAGTCCAAAAACAAGAAACAAACAAACAAACAAAAACAGGCCATTATGATAGTCCAAAAACAAAGAAACAAACAAACAAACAAAAACAGGCCATTATGATAGTCCAAAAACAAGAAACAAACAAACAAAAACAGGCCATTATGATAGTCCAAAAACAAAGAAACAAACAAACAAACAAAAACAGGCCATTATGATAGTCCAAAAACAAGAAACAAACAAACAAAAAACAGGCCATTATGATAGTCCAAAACAAGAAACAAACAAACAAAAAACAGGCCATTATGATAGTCCAAAAACAAGAAACAAACAAACAAAAAACAGGCCATTATGATAGTCCAAAACAAGAAACAAACAAACAAAAAACAGGCCATTATGATAGTCCAAAACAAGAAACAAACAAACAAAAAACAGGCCATTATGATAGTCCAAAACAAGAAACAAACAAACAAACAAAAACAGGCCATTATGATAGTCCAAAACAAGAAACAAACAAACAAACAAAAACAGGCCATTATGATAGTCCAAAAACAAGAAACAAACAAACAAAAAACAGGCCATTATGATAGTCCAAAAACAAGAAACAAACAAACAAAAAACAGGCCATTATGATAGTCCAAAACAAGAAACAAACAAACAAACAAAAACAGGCCATTATGATAGTCCAAAAACAAGAAACAAACAAACAAAAAACAGGCCATTATGATAGTCCAAAACAAGAAACAAACAAACAAAAAACAGGCCATTATGATAGTCCAAAACAAGAAACAAACAAACAAACAAAAACAGGCCATTATGATAGTCCAAAAACAAGAAACAAACAAACAAAAAACAGGCCATTATGATAGTCCAAAACAAGAAACAAACAAACAAAAAACAGGCCATTATGATAGTCCAAAAACAAGAAACAAACAAACAAACAAAAACAGGCCATTATGATAGTCCAAAAACAAGAAACAAACAAACAAAAAACAGGCCATTATGATAGTCCAAAACAAGAAACAAACAAACAAAAAACAGGCCATTATGATAGTCCAAAACAAGAAACAAACAAACAAACAAAAACAGGCCATTATGATAGTCCAAAAACAAGAAACAAACAAACAAACAAACAAAAACAGGCCATTATGATAGTCCAAAAACAAGAAACAAACAAACAAAAAACAGGCCATTATGATAGTCCAAAACAAGAAACAAACAAACAAACAAAAACAGGCCATTATGATAGTCCAAAAACAAGAAACAAACAAACAAAAAACAGGCCATTATGATAGTCCAAAACAAGAAACAAACAAACAAAAAACAGGCCATTATGATAGTCCAAAAACAAGAAACAAACAAACAAAAACAGGCCATTATGATAGTCCAAAAACAAGAAACAAACAAACAAAAACAGGCCATTATGATAGTCCAAAAACAAGAAACAAACAAACAAAAAACAGGCCATTATGATAGTCCAAAACAAGAAACAAACAAACAAAAAACAGGCCATTATGATAGTCCAAAAACAAAGAAAGAAACAAACAAAAACAGGCCATTATGATAGTCCAAAAACAAGAAACAAACAAACAAAAAACAGGCCATTATGATAGTCCAAAACACAAGTAAACAAGAAACAAACAAACAAAAAACAGGCCATTATGATAGTCCAAAAACAAGAAACAAACAAACAAAAAACAGGCCATTATGATAGTCCAAAAACAAGAAACAAACAAACAAAAAACAGGCCATTATGATAGTCCAAAAACAAAGAAACAAACAAACAAAAACAGGCCATTATGATAGTCCAAAAACAAAGAAACAAACAAACAAACAAAAACAGGCCATTATGATAGTCCAAAAACAAGAAACAAACAAACAAAAAACAGGCCATTATGATAGTCCAAAAACAAAGAAACAAACAAACAAAAACAGGCCATTATGATAGTCCAAAAACAAGAAACAAACAAACAAAAAACAGGCCATTATGATAGTCCAAAAACAAGAAACAAACAAACAAAAAACAAAAACAGGCCATTATGATAGTCCAAAAACAAGAAACAAACAAACAAAAAACAGGCCATTATGATAGTCCAAAAACAAAGAAAGAAACAAACAAAAACAGGCCATTATGATAGTCCAATAACAAAAAACAAACAAACAAAAAACAAATACAGGCTATTATGATAGGCAAAAAACAAAGAAACAAACAATCAAAAACAGGCCATTATTATAGTCCAAAAACAAGAAACAAACAAACAAAAAACAGGCCATTATGATAGTCCAAAAACAAGAAACAAACAAACAAAAAACAGGCCATTATGATAGTCCAAAAACAAGAAACAAACAAACAAAAAACAGGCCATTATGATAGTCCAAAACAAGAAACAAACAAACAAAAAACAGGCCATTATGATAGTCCAAAAACAAGAAACAAACAAACAAACAAAAACAGGCCATTATGATAGTCCAAAAACAAGAAACAAACAAACAAACAAAAACAGGCCATTATGATAGTCCAAAAACAAGAAACAAACAAACAAACAAAAACAGGCCATTATGATAGTCCAAAAACAAAGAAACAAACAAACAAAACAGGCCATTATGATAGTCCAAAAACAAAGAAACAAACAAACAAACAAAAACAGGCCATTATGATAGTCCAAAAACAAAGAAACAAACAAACAAACAAAAACAGGCCATTATGATAGTCCAAAAACAAGAAACAAACAAACAAAAAACAGGCCATTATGATAGTCCAAAAACAAAGAAACAAACAAACAAAAACAGGCCATTATGATAGTCCAAAAACAAAGAAACAAACAAACAAACAAAAACAGGGCATTATGATAGTCCAAAAACAAAGAAACAAACAAACAAAAACAGGCCATTATGATAGTCCAAAAACAAAGAAACAAACAAACAAACAAAACAGGCCATTATGATAGTCCAAAAACAAAGAAACAAACAAACAAAAACAGGCCATTATGATAGTCCAAAAACAAAGAAACAAACAAACAAAAAACAGGCCATTATGATAGTCCAAAAACAAAGAAACAAACAAACAAAAACAGGCCATTATGATAGTCCAAAAACAAAGAAACAAACAAACAAAAACAGGCCATTATGATAGTCCAAAAACAAAGAAACAAACAAACAAAAAACAGGCCATTATGATAGTCCAAAAACAAAGAAACAAACAAACAAAAAACAGGCCATTATGATAGT
Source organism: Penaeus vannamei (assembly GCF_042767895.1). Classification (NCBI taxonomy): domain Eukaryota; kingdom Metazoa; phylum Arthropoda; class Malacostraca; order Decapoda; family Penaeidae; genus Penaeus; species Penaeus vannamei. The sequence continues at coordinate 47,278,086 of NC_091553.1, forward strand.
CCAAAAACAAGAAACAAACAAACAAAAACAGGCCATTATGATAGTCAAAAAACAAAGAAACAAACAAACAAAAACAGGCCATTATGATAGTCCAAAAACAAGAAACAAACAAACAAAAAACAAAAACAGGCCATTATGATAGTCCAAAAACAAAGAAAGAAACAAACAAAAACAGGCCATTATGATAGTCCAAAAACAAAGAAACAAACAAACAAACAAAAACAGGCCATTATGATAGTCCAAAAACAAAGAAACAAACAAACAAACAAAAACAGGCCATTATGATAGTCCAAAAACAAGAAACAAACAAACAAAAAACAGGCCATTATGATAGTCCAAAAACAAAGAAACAAACAAACAAAAACAGGCCATTATGATAGTCCAAAAACAAAGAAACAAACAAACAAACAAAAACAGGGCATTATGATAGTCCAAAAACAAAGAAACAAACAAACAAAAACAGGCCATTATGATAGTCCAAAAACAAAGAAACAAACAAACAAACAAAAACAGGCCATTATGATAGTCCAAAAACAAAGAAACAAACAAACAAAAACAGGCCATTATGATAGTCCAAAAACAAAGAAACAAACAAACAAAAAACAGGCCATTATGATAGTCCAAAAACAAAGAAACAAACAAACAAAAACAGGCCATTATGATAGTCCAAAAACAAAGAAACAAACAAACAAAAACAGGCCATTATGATAGTCCAAAAACAAAGAAACAAACAAACAAAAACAGGCCATTATGATAGTCCAAAAACAAAGAAACAAACAAACAAAAAACAGGCCATTATGATAGTCCAAAAACAAAGAATTAAACAAACAAAAACAGGCCATTATGATAGTCCAAAAACAAAGAAAGAAACAAACAAAAAACAGGCCATTATGATAGTCCAAAAACAAAGAAACAAAGAAACAAACAAACAAAAAACAGGCCATTATGATAGTCCAAAAACAAGAAACAAACAAACAAAAACAGGCCATTATGATAGTCCAAAAACAAAGAAAGAAACAAACAAAAAACAGGCCATTATGATAGTCCAAAAACAAAGAAACAAAGAAACAAACAAACAAAACAGGCCATTATGATAGTCCAAAAACAAGAAACAAACAAACAAAAACAGGCCATTATGATAGTCCAAAAACAAAGAAAGAAACAAACAAAAAACAGGCCATTATGATAGTCCAAAAACAAAGAAACAAACAAACAAAAAACAGGCCATTATGATAGTCCAAAAACAAAGAAACAAACAAACAAACAAACAAAAAACAGGCCATTATGATAGTCCAAAAACAAAGAAAGAAACAAACAAACAAACAAAAAACAGGCCATTGTGATAGTCCAAAAACAAGAAACAAACAAACAAAAAACAGGCCATTATGATAGAAAAAAACCAAAGAAAGAAAGAAACAAACAAAAAACAGGCCATTATGATAGTCCAAAAACAAAGAAACAAACAAACAAAAAACAGGCCATTATGATAGTCCAAAAACAAGAAACAAACAAACAAAAAACAGGCCATTATGATAGTCCAAAAACAAGAAACAAACAAACAAAAAACAGGCCATTATGATAGTCCAAAAACAAAGAAACAAACAAACAAAAAACAGGCCATTATGATAGTCCAAAAACAAAGAAACAAACAAACAAAAACAGGCCATTATGATAGTCCAAAAACAAAGAAACAAACAAACAAAAAACAGGCCATTATGATAGTCCAAAAACAAAGAAACAAACAAACAAAAAACAGGCCATTATGATAGTCCAAAAACAAAGAAACAAACAAACAAACAAAAACAGGCCATTATGATAGTCCAAAAACAAAGAAACAAACAAACAAAAAACAGGCCATTATGATAGTCCAAAAACAAAGAAACAAACAAACAAAAACAGGCCATTATGATAGTCCAAAAACAAAGAAACAAACAAACAAAAAACAGGCCATTATGATAGTCCAAAAACAAAGAAACAAACAAACAAAAAACAGGCCATTATGATAGTCCAAAAACAAGAAACAAACAAACAAAAACAGGCCATTATGATAGTCCAAAAACAAAGAAACAAACAAACAAAAAACAGGCCATTATGATAGTCC
>NC_091553.1:47287686-47292686 GCF_042767895.1 Penaeus vannamei
CGTGTATGTGTGTGTATGTGTGAGCGTGTGTCTGTGTGTTCGTTTGAGTGTGTGTGTGTGTCTGTGTTTGTTTGTGTGTGTGTGTGTTTGTGTTTGTGTGTGTGTTTGTGTATGTGCGTTTATCTGTGCGTGTATGTGTGTGTGTGTGGGTGTGGCTGTGTGTTTGTTTGAGTGTGTGTGTGTCTGTGTTTGTTTGTGTGTGTGTGTGTGTTTGTGTTTGTGTTTGTGTGTGTGTTTGTGTATGTGCGTTTATCTGTGCGTGTGTCTGTGTGTTCGTTTGAGTGCGTGTGTATGCCTGTGTGTTCGTGTGTGTGTATGCGTGTTTATATTTACACGATAAGCGATTTTGACCCTTACTTACTTATTTACTTTTCCATGGATGTATAGAACAGAATCATACATTGTGAAAAAAAAGAAAACGCAGTAAAAAAGATAAAAGTTACAGTGAAAAAATGAAAGAATGATAATAAAAGGATATGATAAGATAAGTTAGTAATAAAATAATAAAAAAAAGATTAATAAGAAAAAGTTAAAGCAAGAGAGACATTGGATATCAGAAGAAAAACAAACTAAGTCTTTTATAAGTGTGTCTAATAGGTATTGCCAAAGTACTTTATTGTTTAAAGATAATTGTATTGCTTCATGTAACTGTAGTTAATGTCATTGTATTCTTACAAATTTATTCTACTGTTCGGATTTATTCTGGGATACAACATCAAATTACTATTTTATTCCAGATGACTGTATTTTTCTGAATTATTTTGTTCCAAATTATCATATTGTTCCAAATTCCTTTATGTTTCAAATTACTTAATTGTTCCAAGTTACTTTATTGCTCTATGCTCTATTGTTCCAATTTACTCTATTGTTCCAAATTACTCTTTGTTCCAAATTACTTTATTGTTCCATATCACTGGGTTGTTCCAGATGATTTTATGTATCCAGAATTTCTTAAGGGATGTAAATCAAACCCTTAAATAAAGTATATTGTTTTGTAATGGAAAAAATAACAATTGATTTCGTAAAAATTCTCATAAATCAATACAACTATGAGCTATGGTTTCCCGTTTCTGTTGATATTATTGATCAATATTATATCTATTTTACGTGAATATTTGCTTCATATGCAAAATAAATAAATAAATGAAATTAAGGATGGAGGAAAAATGCATTGATGGAATGTTGGCTTTATTTCTCAAACTGCAAACATTTTATTTCCCGGCAAAAAGCGATAGAAATAAACGTGTGTTTTATATAACTCCGTAAATATTACATAAAGCTTTGTAATAATAGTAAAAAATTATGCTTGTGAAAATGTCTGTCTGTCTGTCTCTCTCTCTCTGTCTCATCATTTTCTCCCTTACTTTGTAACGATGAAGAAACTTATTATAAATTCTCTTATTATCATTTCTTAAAAAAGGATTTTCCAATGGACAAGAATACAAGAATAGAATGAAGAATTAATCAAATTTTAAGTTTCTTCGAAAAGCATCTTAGCCAATAAGCTGACGTGAGGCTGTCAATCATTTTTAAAATAATTTTTGACTTTTTTTTTAAAGGGTTTTTGAAAAAAATGGCGTCTATGTTGGACTGAATACATTTTTTTCGGACAGCAAGTGTTGTATATACAGTGATATTTGTCGCCTGTAGGTGTGTATGTGTGCGTGTGTGTGCGTGTGCGTGTGTGTGTGTGTGTGTGCGTGTGTGTGTGTGTGTGTGTGTGTGTGTGTGTGTGTGTGTGTGTGTGTGTGTGTGTGTGTGTGTGTATTTGCGTGTGCGTGCGCGCGCGTGTGTGTGTAAGTGCGAGGGGAAAGTAATAAAAATGCATATCATAATCAATAGACTTTTCTCATGCCAATACTTATTTTTTAAGAAAAGCGTAAGTAATTCTTCCAGTTGTAGTTGTTGTTGCAGATCGTAGTGCCACGTTGCAAAATGCAATCTTGCGCAGTCAAATACATGACTTTGCTACTTTTTATCTTGTCAGAGAGAGAGAAGGAGATAGAGGGAGGGAGGGAGAGAGAGAGAGAGAGAGAGAGAGAGAGAGAGAGAGAGAGAGAGAGAGAGAGAGAGAGAGAGAGAGAGAGAGAGAGAGAGAGAGTGAGAGAGAGAGAAAGAGAGAGAGAGAGAAATAAATAGATAGATAGATGGAGAGAGGGAGAGAGAGAGAGAGCGAGAGAGAGAGAGAGAGAGAGAGAGAGAGAGAGAGAGAGAGAGAGAGAGAGAGAGAGAGAGAGAGAGAGAGAGAGAGAGAGAGATTGATAGAAAGATAGAGAGATAGATAGAAAGAAAGAGAGATCGTAGTGACTTTGATGCTGCTCCTGGTCTGAAAATCTGGCCAGTTCACTTCATCTCAAATTCTGACCTGTAATTAAACAATTAATTTTAACTTCACGTACTCATTAATTACACTAATAAAACCTGACCACTTTACCTTGAATCTAATCCAACATATATCATTTTTGTTATAACTGTAATTCTAACTATAATGATAATGATAATAATGATAATTATAATGATAGTAATAAAATGATGAAGATAATAATGATAATGATAACAATAATAATGATAATAATAATGATAATAATAATGATAATGATAAAGCTAATAATAATAATAATAATAATAATAATAATAATAATAATAACGATGATGATGATAATAATGACAATATTAATGATACTAATAAGAAAAAAAAACACTATAAAGAATTTCAAAACACCTACAGTACCTTCTTACACCCCCGTCCATGATGAATTGGTGCACACGACGGGGTACGGGAAAAGTGTGAGACAGTTCATGGCGAAGAAATTCTTGGCCCCCCCCACGTGGAAGCAACCGCTGCCCATATGCACCTGCAACAGGCCGTCAGTGAGGGGGGGGGGGAATTGCAACATATCTAATTGTACTTCGATGCTGATATCAATATCAATGTATATATATATATATATATATATATATATATATATATATATGTATATGTATATATATATATATATATATATATATATATATATATATATATATATATATATATTGATATCATCATCGAAGTATAATGTATATACATATATATACATAACATACACACACACACAATTCAGTGAGACAAGGTAAACTACCAAAAAGATGGAAACTCGCCAATGTTGCACCATTATATAAGAGCGACGACAAACAAAACCCTCTAAATTATAGACCAGTTTCTTTAACTTGTGTAGTATGCCAGCTGGTAGAAAGGTTGATTAGGAAACAATGGGTTGAAATACTTGAAAAACACGAAATGTTATCAAATAAACAATTTGGTTTTAGAGAAGGAAGGTCATGTGTAACGAATCTCTGTTTTTATGGTAAGAGTATCTGAAATATTACAATAAAGAGACGGCTGGGTGGATTGTGTGTACTTGGACTTTAAAAGGGCTTTTGATAAGGTGTCTCATAGAAGACTACTGTGGAAATTAGAGCACCTAGGTGGAGTGAAAGGCAACCTACTCGCATGGATGAAAGACCATAAAAGAGAGACGAGCACAGGAATTAGAGGAAAGCATTCTACATGGCGACGAGTAACCAGCGGAGTTCCTCAAGGATCAGTGTTGGCCCTATTTTGTTTACTATTTCCGTCAATGATTTAGAGTCAAACATAAGTCCGGGTAGTTATCTGAATATGTTTGCAGACGACGCAAAGATACAAAAGAGGATAACAGACAACGTCACATGCCAATGCCTCCAAAGTGACATCGAGAACTTATTCACGTGGAGTTGTACATGGAAAGTGGAATTCAATACCAATAAATGCCACGTAGTCAGGTTTGGAGAAAGTAAAAATCGCCCACTATTCCAATATAAATTAGGGGACGCAGTATTAGACACAGCTGACAGGGAAAAAGATCTTGGGATAATCATAAATAGAAACCTAAACCCAAATGATCATATAGATGAAAAGGTCCACAAAATGCTAGGACTGATTGCCAACATGAACAGGGCATTCGTGTATATGGACGAAGATATGGTAAAGAAGGTCATTATAGCAATCATAAGACCAAGTCTCGAGTACGGTGCAGTGGTATGGAGTCCACACTTAAAAAAGGATATTGACAAACTGGAAAGAGTTCAAAGAGCGGCGACAAGATGGGCTCCTACCCTAAGAGATCTGAGTTACGAAGACAGACTACAGAAATTAGGACTTACTACATTGGAAGAAAGGAGGAAATGGGGGGACATGATTATGCTGTTCAACTGCATTACAGGAAGACCGAAGATAGATAAAGAGGACTTTTTAATCTTGAACACAAGTAGGACGAAAGGACACAACAAAAAGTTGAAAGTAAAAAGAGGTGATAAAGTCAAAAAATTTAGTTTCACAAACAGAACAATTGAAGCATGGAACAGTCTCCCCAAAAACGTAGTGTATGCCAAAAATGTGCATTAATTAAAAAAGTTATACAATTTAAATATAGCAGACGGGACTGCTTGAGCTTAGCTCTTCTCCCGTATTGAAACAACTAGTTAAGAACACACACACACACACACATATATATATAAGCAGCATTAAGGCCGTTCCTGTTGAGTCAGCGAGTTTCAAAACAAAGACAGAACGACCAGGTAAAGGTCAGGGGGAAGGCTTTTAGAAGTCCAACAAAGGATTTAAAAGAAGCTGAAAGAATGGAAATAGGCACATATCTTTATACCCGGTGCAAATGTGTAGTACATTTACTTGACATACGAGAGAGGGAAGGGAAGAAGGACTTACTATAGCGTAGGGAATGTTCGTACTCCCGTCTGACCACACGGGCGGCGCAAAGGCTCTGTGCAGGAGTGGCACCCAAGCTCCCCCCAGGAACAGCTCTGTGGAGGAACGTGACTATTTGACTTCTTGTAAAAAGGAGAGAGAGAGAGAGAGAGAGAGAGAGAGAGAGAGAGAGAGAGAGAGAGAGAGAGAGAGAGAGAAAGAGAAAGAGAGAGAAAAAAAACATCTAGGAATGCCATTGTCACAGGCAAATACA
>NC_091553.1:47307686-47312686 GCF_042767895.1 Penaeus vannamei
GCGAGAGCGAGAGAGAGAGAGAAAGAGAGTGTGTGTGTGAGTGATTGAGTGAGAGAGAGAGGGAGGGAGAGAGAAAGAGACAGATACAGAGACAGAGAGAGAGAGAGAGAGAAAGAGAGTGAGTGAGTTAGTGAGTGAGAGAGAGAGAGAGAGAGAGACAGATACAGAGACAGAGACAGAGACAGAGAGAGAGAGAGAGAGAGACTTTCAGTGTATTGGTCTGTGTATCAAGGAATAATTCTACACAAAATAAAATTATTAAGCGTTCACAAATAACCAAAGTATAGATGAATCAAGAATTTATCTTCAAATATTATCTTGAAAGAAATTCAGAGTATATTTCTTTTATTCTTTACTTGTTGCACTATATTTTTTGTTATCCTATTATTATCATTATTATGATTTTTTTTTTTTTTTGCTAGATCAGTAAAAGGTTCTAAATTGCAATAATGTATATGAAAAAAGACATACGACTTAAATGATATATCAACATTGCAACCTTGAATTAGAGAACTGTGAAGAAGATGAAGAAAAAAAAACAGAGAGAGAGAGAGAAAGAAAGAAGAAATACTTAAGTAAAATGAAAATATAAATCAGATATAAATGTTTTTTATACAAATATTTAATGAACCGAAAAGCACTTAACTTTTTTATATATGCAGGAAGGGGGGGGGGGAGGGTGTTTCTGGTATTTCAAAAAATCTAGTGCTATTACTTTCATTATTGTTAATTACTCATGTAATTCTAAAATATCTAATGATAATAATAATGATAGCAATGAAGATAATGATAATGATAACAATGATAACAAGGATGATGATAATGATAATAACAGCAATGATAATGATAATAATAATAATAATGATAACAATAACAATGATGAAAATGACAATAATGATAACAAAGGCAATGATAATATTAATAACAATGATAATAATAATGATGATAAAAATAACAATGATAATAATAACAAAAATGATAATAATAATAATGATAACAATAATGATGATAATAACAATGATAACAAGCATAATGATAATGATAATAACGACAATAAGCGAAAAGGAAGAAGCAAAGAGGAAAGAAGTAATTAGCGTTGTTACCATCATTTGTGTTAATTATTTTCATCATTTTAAAATCTAATGAGAAAAAAAGGCGTAATATATAATGATATCGTAATACAGTAAGAAATGATAATGATAATGATGATATGATAGTAGATATAAAAAAGAACAATAACAAGGAGAAAGATAATGATAACGGTAATTATACTAACAACAATAACAATGATAATGATAATGATGATAATAATGATAATATTAGAAATAATGATAATGATAATAATGATTATGATGATAATAATGATAATAATAATAATAATAATTATGATAATAATAGTGATAATCATCATGATGATAATAGTGAAAATAATAATTATTTTGATAATACCAATGATAATAATAACAAAAAAAATAAAATGATAAAATATAAAAATAAATATCAAATATTACTGAACAACCGAAAGAGTTGAGAAAAAGGGGGGGGCGGGGGGTCGGCACCTGAGAACAGCCAGGGGGGTGAGGCACAGCGTGGAGATGCCAATCATGAGTGCCAAATATTTCTGGCTCCTCCTCTCTTCTCCCAGGTCCAGTTGGCACGCCTCCGTCTCTCCATGGAAGGTGCCACGCGATGCCACGTCAGTCCGGCGAATGGCCCTGGTGGGAGGGGTGGGGGGGGGGGAGAGAGAGATAAAGGGGTAGAAGAGAAGATGAACAGAAAACGGGAAGAGGGGAAGACTAAAGAAAATGGGGAAGAAGTTGGAAGAAAACGGAGAAGTAGGTAAAAGAAAATGGGTAGAAGGGAAAGGTAAAGAAAATGAAGTAGAATTGGTTTTTCAATATGAATTATTATTTTGTTTTCATAGGCAAATATATATATATGATCAAAAATATATGTACCCGTGTTTATTCATTTATATCTATACATATAAATATCCCTCTCCTTCTCTCCCTCTCTCTCTCTCTTTCTCTTTCTCTCTCTCTCTCTCTCTCTCTCTCTCTCTCTCTCTCTCTCTCTCTCTCTCTCTCTCTCTCTCTCTCTCTCTCCTCCCTCTCTCTCTCCTCCCTCTCTCTCTCACCCTCACTTCCCCCTCCCTTTCTCTCTCTCTCTCTCTCTCTCTCCTCCCCCTCCCTCTCTCCCTCTCCCCCTCTTCCTCCCCCCCCCTCCCTCTCCCTCTCCCTCCCTCTCCCCCTCTCCCTCTCCCTCTCCCTCTCCATCTCCCTCTCCCTCTCCCCCTCTCCCTCTCCCTCTCCCCCGCACCTCGCATCCGCCGCTCTCCCTCGCACTGTCCAGACGCGGTTCGTCAGCTCTCCCTCCTCGGCTGACGGCTGACAGTCATCCTCTCTCGCGCTGACTCTTCTGTCGATCTCGTGGCTGACGCGGAGGTGGAAGTAAATGACGAGGAGGAGGGGGATGACGTACCTGGGGGGAGGAAGGAGGAAGGGAGGAAGGAGGAGGGAGAGAGGAAGAAGATGGAAGGGGTAGGGGGAGGAGAGAGGAGGAAGGAGGAAGGAGGTGAGGGGGGAGGTGAGGTGAGGGGGAAGGAAGGAGGAAGGAGGAAGGAGGAAGGAGGTGAGGGGGGAAGAGGAGGGGGAAGGAAGGAGGAAGGAAGGAGGTGAGGGGGAGGAGGGAGGTGAGGGGCAAGGAGGGGGAGGGAAGGGGAGGAAGGGAGGGAGAGGGGAGGGGGAGGAAGGAGGAGGAAGGAGGAAGGAAGGAGGTGAGGGGGGAGGAGGGAGGTGGTAGGGGCAGGAGGAGGGGGAGGGAGGGAGGAAGGAGGGAGGAAGGAGGAGGGAGGAGGGAGGATTGAGGTGAGGGGGAGGGAGGATTGAGGGGGGAAGGGGGAGGGAGGAGGGAGGGGGAAGAGGAGGAAGGGGGAGGGAGGATTGAGGGAGGGGGGAGGAAGAGGGAGGAAGGAGGGAGGGAGAGGAGGAAGATGGAAGGGGTAGGGGGAGAGGAGGGAGGATTGAGGGAGGGGGAGGGAGGATGGAGGAGGGAGGGAGGGGGGAGGGGGAGGGAGGAAGCGAGAAGGAAGAGGAGGAAGGAAGAGGGAGGAGGAAGGAAGAAGGGGTAGGGGGAGGAAGGAAGAGGGAGGGAGGAGGGAAGAAGGAGAGGAAGGAGGAGGGAGGAAGGAGGGAGGAAAAGGAGTGAGGAAGAGGAGGAAAGGAGGGGAAGAAGAAGGAAGGAGGAGTGAGTGAGAATGAGGAGGGGGAGGGGGAGTGGGTGTGGAGGAAGGAGGGAGGAGGGGAGGTGGAGGAGAAAAGGGAACAAGAGAAAATGGGGAAGAAGGGAATGTAGAAGAAGGAGGAAAAAGTAGAGGGAGGAAAAAAGAAACAGAAACAAGTAAGAAAAAGAAAAGAAAGGTAAGAGGAAAATGAAAAGGAGGAGAAGAAAATAGAGCGATAAAAAGGGGAAAATAAAGAAACAGAAAATAATAAAAGCCGATTAATATTTCTATTATTATTAACAATAAGAAGAATAATGATAAAAGTAATACTATCATCATTATCATTATTTTTATAATTATTATTTTTGGTGTTACTTTTATCATTATTATCATTAATGTTGCTATCATCATTATTATAAATAATATCATAATCGACATCATTTTATTATCATTATTGATATTATTATTACTGTTATTAGTATTATCATAATCGTTATCATAAGCATTATTACTATTATTATCATAATAAGACTTATTATAAGACTTATCACTATCATTATCATAATCATCATTACTGTTATCATTATTCTTACTATCATTATCATTATTATAGTCATAATCATCAACATTATCATTTACATCATCATTATCATTATTATCATTATTTCTATCATCATTATCATTATGCTTTCATCATCATCATTACAGTGTTAATCATAATTATCATTAGTATCATTACAATTATATCATTAGGCAGCCTCTGAAGTGAAGTCTGAGGTTATCATCTCTCTCTCTCTCTCTGTCTCTCTCTCTCTCTCGCTCTCTCTCTCTCTCTCTCTCTCTCTCTCTCTCTCTCTCTCTCTCTCTCTCTCTCTCTCTCTCTCTCTCTCTCTCTCTCTCGTCTCGCTCTCTCTCTCTCTCTCTCTCTCTCTCTCTCTCTCTCCCGCTCTCTCGCTCTCTCCCCTTCCCTCACCCCTCTCTCTCCCTCTCTCTCTCTCTCTCTCTCTCCTCCCTCTCCCTCTCCCTCTCCCTCTCCCTCTCCATCTCCCCCTCTCTCTCTCTCCCTCTCTATCTCCCTGTCTCTCTCTCTCTCTTCCTCTCCCTCTCTTACACGGACTTCCCAAAGACCAAGTACAACATAAGCAGGACATACTAACAGCAGACCGTACAGCAGACGTATGTACAGCGCTATGTTGTCATTCATGTTGAGTGTGCATATCCCGACGCCGGAGAATTGTCTCCCGAGGACCACCTGCGGGAGAGAGTGATCTTAACAAGGATGGTTCTGAGTGTGATACGAACATGGTAAATAATTCAAAGGATAACTCATCCATTCCTACGTAAAAAAAAAAAAAGAGGAAATGTATGATATGGAAAGAGAGCTCAGGAATGCAAAGTCATAGGTCAGAAAATAATACGATTTAGAAATAAATCATGTTTTGTAAACATCTGCAAGTGCAAAAGATGGGTTGCCAAAGTGCAAATATTTCATAGCTTTTCTCTGTTGTATTGCACGCATGATATATATATATACATACATACATACATACATACATACATATATATATATATATATATATATATATATATATATATATATATATATATATATATATATATATATATATTCTTTGTATTTATTTTTCATATATAATTATTCTCATTGTTATTATCATTATTATCATCGTTGATATTGTCATTCTTATTATCATAATTATCGTTGTCATTGCCATTATTATCATTACCATTGTCATTATCACCATTATCATCTTCATTG
>NC_091553.1:47335186-47342686 GCF_042767895.1 Penaeus vannamei
TCTCTCTCTCTCTCTCTCTCTCTCTCTCTCTCTCTTTCTCTCTCTCTCTCTCTCTCTCTCTCGGGCTCGCTCTCTGTCTCTCTCTCTCTCTGCCTCGATCTCTGTCTCTCTCTTTCTCTTTCTCTTTTCTCTCTCTCTCTCTCTCTCTCTCTCTCTCTCTCTCTCTCTCTCTCTCTCTCTCTCTCTCTCTCTCTCTCTCTCTCTCTCTCTCTCTCTCTCTCTTTCTCTGTCTCTCTCTCTGCCTCGGTCTCGTTATCTCTGTCTCTCTCTCTCCTATCTCTCCTTCTCTCTCTCTCTTTCTTTTTGTCTGTTCTGTTTGTTTTTATCTTTGTTTGTTTCTGCCTTTCTGTTTATCTTTCGCTCTGCTTCTCTCTGTCCGTCTGTCTCTCTCTCTCTCTTTATCTCTTTATCTCTTTCTCCACACACACACACACACACACACACACACACACACTCACACACACACACACACACACACACACACACACACACACACACACACACACACACACACACACACACACACACACACACACATATATATATATATATATATATATATATATATATATATATATATATACATATATATATATATATACATATATATATATATATATATATATATATATATATATATATATATATATATATATATATATATATATATATATATATATATATAAATGATTACTAATATTCTTATCATTCTTATAATTATCATTATTACTATCCTTATTAGCATCATAATGATAAAAGTAATGATAATAATGATGATAATAATGTTTTACTAATACTACTATTTTCATCGTTATTATCTGCATCATAATGGTTATAAATGTTCTCCTCGTCTTTGTTATTGTTATCACTATTACCACCATTATTTGATTATTTCATCCTCATGTCATCACCATTATAACATTATCATAATCGTTATTGACATTTATAAAATTGTTATTGTTACTGCCATCTTGTATAGGGTTTCCAGCTACCTTTTTTCAACTGACGAAAACACATAGCAGAGTAACATAACAACATGCCAGACCTTTGTGGATTCTTGAGAAATATACGAAAATACCGTGTAAAACAATAAGGAAAGAGAGATAGAAAAAATATATATACTAAAAGGGAGAGAAAACAACATACGGGTTAATTAAAACGTCTTACCCCGCCTCGAGCGTTGCCATCCGCAGGTCACGGTATTACGAGATAAGAAAGAAAAATGTGTAAAAAAACTGTTTGTCATTTCATATTTCAGATTTGCGCTTTTTATGTAAATGCCAATGTACAGTTTATGCTTAAATGTCAAACGTGACAAAATCAGGGACAAGGGCACAAACGGAGATAAAGAAAGAAAGAAAGAGAGGGAGAGGGAGAGGGAGAAGGAGAGGGAAGGTGGGAGGGAAGGAGGGAGGGAGGGATGGAAGGGAAGGAGGGAGGGAGGGAAGATGGGAGGGAAGGAGGGAGGGAGGGAAGATGGGAGGGAAGGAAGGAGGGAGGGAGGGAAGGAGAAGGAGGAAGAGGAGAAGGAGGAGGAGGAGGAGAAAGAGAGAGAGAGAAACCCTGTCGATGTAAAAACACGTTTGATTAATTTATATTTGCTTCCGAATTTTTATTTCGTCGAAAACAACACGTGTTCGCTTATGAAAATATTTTCTTCATAAATCACCAAGATAAATTTTGGGCCAAAAATATTCCAAGAAAATAATGTAATGAGGCATCTCTCTCCTGTTTTTATTATCATTTGAATGTGAAAAAAAATAAAAAATTACCTTTTCTTTCTTTTATTTTTCGTCCTTCCTTTTATTCTTCATAAATTATACATTTCTTTCGTCTTTCATTAAGTCGGTAATTGAATAATTTGCCAAAAGGAGTCACTAAAGAGTATAATTAGAAATAGTTTTATTAAAGGTTTCTAAAACATTGAATTTCTTCTATAATACACTAGATATATTAATACACTGGTTATACGTAATTCTAACAATATATTTTTCCCATATATCAAACTCTTTTATCAGTCAGATGAAGATTCATAATAAACATAATAATAATAATAATAATAATAATAATAATTTCTTAAGTATCTCTAAGTACCATATCCTTTCAGATAATATATCATTATATTTTTTTCGATATACAATTGTTTAATTTTTTATTCGTCTTTTATATGTTTGTACGAATCAGTTTGTAATCAATGTAAGAAAACTTTTTAAAATTTACTGTATTTGTTTAATCATTTTTTTAAATGAAATTGTTTCAGTTCGTTTCAATTATATTTTCAACTAACACGATGTTTCAAGCTCAGAAAAGGTTAGAATACTGAAATTCATTTGAAATTAATGATATTTTTGAATATATAATTATTATTCTGAAATTAAGCATACAGAGTATAGAGAATTTCTTAAAAATCTGATATAAGCTAAATACGACACAATCTCCCTTAATATTCAACACTGAAACAATTCTTCAACAATCTCAACAATTTCGGCATTTTACAACTCAAAACTTCGAATATAAATCAATTTCAAAACATTCACAACCATAAATTCCTAAATTCTATCAATATAAGTACACCAAACCTCTACAGATGGAATCCAAACCCCGCGCCATCTTCAAAAACCTCTCCACACCGAACCCGAAGCAGTTCCGATCCCTTTCCGACCCTCCGAGCCACCAGATCATAAACAACCACGAGACTCTATACGGGAAAGGCTAGATCAGTGGCAATTCAATCCATGGCGTCTATTCTGATGATTTTCCAATGAAAATTTAACCGTTAAAACCCTTATTTTCCATCCTTTTTGAAAACTGAAGAGACCAAAACGACCGACCATATTCACAAAGCCTCCGTAACTTTTGTGACGTCATCAAAATAAACCCCAAGCTTCCGTAACTTTTGTGACGTCATCAAAATAAACCCCAAGCCTCCGTAACTTTTGTGACGTCATCAAAATAAACCCCAAGCTTCCGTAACTTTTGTGACGCCATCAAAATAAACCCCAAGCTTCCGTAACTTTTGTGACGTCATCAAAATAAACCCCAAGCTTCCGTAACTTTTGTGACGTCATCAAAATAAACCCCAAGCTTCCGTAACTTTTGTGACGTCATCAAAATAAACCCCAAGCTTCCGTAACTTTTGTGACGTCATTAAAATAAACCCCAAGCTTCCGTAACTTTTGTGACGTCATTAAAATAAACCCCAAGCTTCCGTAACTTTTGTGACGTCATCAAAATAAACCCCAAGCTTCCGTAACTTTTGTGACGTCATCAAAATAAACCCCAAGCTTCCGTAACTTTTGTGACGTCATCAAAATAAACCCCAAGCCTCCGTAACTTTTGTGACGTCATCAAAATAAACCCCAAGCTTCCGTAACTTTTGTGACGTCATCAAAATAAACCCCAAGCTTCCGTAACTTTTGTGACGTCATCAAAATAAACCCCAAGCTTCCGTAACTTTTGTGACGTCATCAAAATAAACCCCAAGCTTCCGTAACTTTTGTGACGTCATTAAAATAAACCCCAAGCTTCCGTAACTTTTGTGACGTCATCAAAATAAACCCCAAGCTTCCGTAACTTTTGTGACGTCATCAAAATAAACCCCAAGCTTCCGTAACTTTTGTGACGTCATCAAAATAAACCCCAAGCTTCCGTAACTTCTGTGACGTCATCAAAATAAACCCCAAGCTTCCGTAACTTTTGTGACGTCATCAAAATAAACCCCAAGCCTCCGTAACTTTTGTGACGTCATCAAAATAAACCCCAAGCCTCCGTAACTTTTGTGACGTCATCAAAATAAACCCCAAGCTTCCGTAACTTTTGTGACGTCATCAAAATAAACCCCAAGCTTCCGTAACTTTTGTGACGTCATCAAAATAAACCCCAAGCTTCCGTAACTTTTGTGACGTCATCAAAATAAACCCCAAGCCTCCGTAACTTTTGTGACGTCATCAAAATAAACCCCAAGCCTCCGTAAATTTTGTGACGTCATCAAAATAAACCCCAAGCCTCCGTAACTTTTGTGACGTCATCAAAATAAACCCCAAGCTTCCGTAACTTTTGTGACGTCATCAAAATAAACCCCAAGCTTCCGTAACTTTTGTGACGTCATCAAAATAAACCCCAAGCTTCCGTAACTTTTGTGACGTCATCAAAATAAACCCCAAGCTTCCGTAACTTTTGTGACGTCATCAAAATAAACCCCAAGCCTCCGTAACTTTTGTGACGTCATCAAAATAAACCCCAAGCTTCCGTAAATTTTGTGACGTCATCAAAATAAACCCCACGTGCTTCTCTCCAAAAATAGAATTGGACGCCATGACACCTTCTCAAGTTGCTACTGATCTAGCCTTTCCCGACCTCTATACCTTAAATATCTTTCCACCAACATTACCAACCAGAGAGAGAGAGAAAGAGAGAGAGAGAGAGAGAGAGAGAGACAGAGAGAGAGAGAGAGAGAGAGAGAGAGAGAGAGAGAGAGAGAGAGAGAGAGAGAGAGAGAGAGAGAGGAAAAGAGAGAGAGAGACAGACAGACAGACAGACAGACAGACAGACTCACCCTTAAACTTCAAAAAACAACAGCAAAATACCCCCCCCCAAAACCCTTCAGAACAAAAGCTGAACCCTGGACGCAGCAAGAACAGCCGAAACCACCAATAAAAGAGAAGAAGAGACAGCGAGACAACCGGCGCAGAGAGGCTGGGTTTTCGACACTAACCACGCGTGGGTCTCGTGTTTTCCTTGGGCGTGCAACTCCTCTCCGACAACTTGCAGGACTGTTGCATGGTAGTTGTTGAGCCACTCGCACTGTGGGGGGGGGAGGGGGGAGAGGGGTAGGGGGGTAGGGGGAGGTGTTAGTAGTTTGTTATTAGTGTTAATATGATTTTAGTCATTGATATTTCCAAAACGAAAAAAAAACGGATACTTCTCTACTAATACTACTATTATTAGTGTTATTATTGTCTTTGTGTTTGTTACAATTATTAGTATTATTATTATTAATCTTCATCATTGTTTCACTGCAATTATCAATATCATACTATTATCATTACCATTTTTTAATCATTATTATCATCATGATTGTTGTCATTAACAGCAGACAGCAACAATAATAACGATAACAATAAAAAGGTTTCCTTATTGCAAAACCTTATACCCTTACCTGCTTCCGACTCAACAAAGTACCGTTGATGAGTTTGCTCTCAAAAGGAACCAAGGTGACTGGCTCAAAACCGAGGGAGGGCTTGTCAAAGGTGTACTGGGGGAGAGAGAGGAATAGAGGGTGATTTTAATGGAGGGAGAGGGAGAGGGGAATAGGGGGTGGAAGGGGTTGATAAAAGGAGGGAGAGAGGGAGAGGGGAATAGGGTGATGAATGGAGGGAGATGGATAGGGGGATAGGGGGTGGAAGGGGTTGATAAAAGGAGGGAGAGGAGGAGAAGGGAGAGGGATAGGGGAATAGGGGATGGAAGGGGTTGATAAAATGAGGAATAGAGGGTGATAAATGGAGTGAGAGGGATAGGGGAATAGGGGGTGGAAGGGTTGATAAAAGGAGGCCGAGGGAGAGGGGAATAGGGGGTGGAAGGGGTTGATAAAAGGAGAGATGGAGGGAGAGGGGAATAGGGGGTGGAAGGGGTTGATAAATGGAGGGAGAGGGAGAGGGGAATAGGGGGTGGAAGGGTTGATAAAAGGATGGAGAGGAGGAGAAAGGAGAGGGATAGGGGAATAGGGGATGGAAGGGTTGATAAAAGGTGTACTGGGGAGAGAGGAAAAGAGGGTGATGAATGGAGGGAGAGGGAGAGGGGAATAGGGGGTGGAAGGGGTTGATAAAAGGAGGGAGAGGAGGAGAAAGGAGAGGGATAGGGGAATAGGGGATGGAAGGATTGATAAAAGGAGTGATGGAGGGAGAGGGGAATAGGGGAGGGAGGGCTTGTCAAAGGTGTACTGGGGGGAGAGAGGAAGAGAGCGTGATGAATGGAGGGAGAGGGAGAGGGGAATAGGGGGTGGAAGGGTAGAAAAAAGGAGGGCGAGGGAGAGGGGAATAGGGGATGGAAGGGGTTGATAAAAGGGGAGATGGAGGGAGAGGGGAATAGGGGATGGAAGGGTTGATAAAAAGAGGGAGAGAGGGAGAAGAATAGAGGGTGATGAATGGAGGGTAAGGGATAGGGGAGTAGGGGGTGGAAGGGGTTGATAAAAGGAGGGATGGAGGGAGGGGGGAATAGGGGATGGAAGGATTGATAAAAGGAGGGCGAGGGAGAGGGGAATAGGGGATGGAAGGGGTTGATAAAAGGAGAGATGGAGGGAGAGGGGAATAGGGGATGGAAGGGGTTGATAAAAGGAGGAATAGGAGGAAAGGGAGAGGGATAGAGGGTAATAGGAGGAGGGAGAGGAAGAGGGGAATAGTGGAAGGAGGGGTTGATAAAAAGAAGGGAGAGGAATAGCCGAATAGTGGAAGGATAGAGTTGATAAAAGGAGGGAGAGGAGGAGAGGAGGAGTAGGGGGATAGAGGGTCATAAGAGGAGGGATAGGGATAGTGGTATAGGGGAAGGACGGGTTGATAAAAGGAGGGATGGAGGGGGATAGAGGGTTATAAAAGATGGGAGAGGCGGGAAAGAGGGGGATAGAGGAAGAAAGGAGGGGGGAAGGGAGAGGGAGAGAAGAATAAGGGGGAGGAAGGGTGATAAAAAGAGGGATAGAAGGGAGAAGAAGAGGAAGAAGGAGAAGGGGAGGGAAGTAGAGGGAGGAGGATAGGGATAGAGGGACATGGAGGGAGAGGGAGGGTGAGGGGATGGAGAGGGAAGGGGAGGGGAGGGAATGAAGGATAGGGAAAAAAGGGAGAGGAAGAAGAAAGGAGAGAGAGAGGGAAAGGAATAAGGGGAAGGGGGGGGGAGAGCAAGAGGAAGAAGGAGGAAGAGGGAGAGAGAGCGAGAGCGAGAAGGAGGGAGGAGAGGGAGAAAGTTGGAGAAAAAGCTTATTGCTTATTGTATACTATACGCGTAATTTATGTGATAAAAGTAAAGTGTGTTTATCAAATATGCACAAAAATAAATAAATAAATAAATAAATAAACATGAAATTTATAAAATACGTTACTTTATATAATATAATTCATGTCTGTACTCAATAAAAGAATGAGAAGATTATTATGCTACCGCCATCATTACTACTACTACTACTACTATTACTACTAGTGCAACCACCACTACTACTACGGCCACTTCTACTACTCTCACTACTCCAACTATCATGCTACCACCGCTTTCACTACTACTGCTACCATTACTACCACCATCATCATTATTACTACTATTACTTCTACTACTGCTACTACTATTACTACTTCTACTACCACCACCACTACTACTACTACTACCACCACATCTACTACCAGTACCATCACTACTACTACTGCTACTAACACTATTACTATAACAATAAAATCGAACAACAGTATCACCAACAGCCACAAATTCAGCAATACAGTAGCACATTAGCACCACCATCAC
>NC_091553.1:47347686-47360186 GCF_042767895.1 Penaeus vannamei
TGGCAAGGGGGGGGAGGGGGTGGTTGTGGTTAGGAGGGGTGAGAAGGGGTGGGCGTGTGGGTAGTTGTAGGTTGGAGGGATGGGGGAGAGTGGGTGGGCTTGTAGGAAGGGGGTGGGGGGAGAGTGGGTGGTGGTGGTTGTGGGTGGGGGGTGGTTGTGGGTGGGAAGGGGGGGAGAATGGATGGGCGTGTGGGTGGGGGTGAGGGAGGGGAGAGTGGGTGGTTGTGGGGGTGGGGGGAGAGTGGGTGGGAGGGGGGAGTGGGTGGGTGGTTGTGGGGGTGGGGAAGGGGTTATGCAGTGGTTGTGGGGGGGGAGCGTGGGCGTGTGGGTGGGGGGATGTGAGGTGTTTGTGGGGGGAGGGGAATGGGCGTGTGGGTGGTTGTAGTTGTAGGGGGGAGAGCGGGAGAGTGGGCGTGTGGGTGGTTGCGGGTTTGTTTATGGGTAGATTTTTGGCTTTTGTTTTTGTTTGTTTGCGAAATAAGGATAAAGATAACGGAAGTAAATCCAATAAACTAGAGATATACAAATAGCCAAAGGATGATGATAAAACTGATAACAGCATCAACAAAACAACAATAGTAATAAGGATAACAATAATGGTAAAAATATTAAAAATAATAGTAACAAAACAACTAAACAACAACAAAACAACACTAATAATAATAATAATAATAATAATAATAATAATAATAATAATAATAATAAACTTTAATATTGATAATGATAAAACAATTACACCAATAATAATAGCAATAATAATAATTAATAATAACAAATATTATTAAGAATGATCACAAAACAATAAAACCACCACCACCAACAACAATTATAACATTTTAAACAATAATAACAAATCAACAACAATAACACCAACAATAATAACATTTTCAAAAACTAATAAACAGCAATAAAAAAACAAAAACAATAACAACAAAAAACAACTACAACAAAACAAAACCAACAACAAAACCAACAACAATAACAACAATTACAACAACAAGAACAATCACCACCACCAACAACAACACCACCAATCACAACACCAAACCCTCGCCGCCGCCCCACCCTTGTACTGCCCGCCCGAATCCAGCAGGAACAAGGAGTCCGTCCCGATGGCCCTGTCCGTGGCGTCCGTGGGTTCGTAGTGGATGACGGCGCCGTTGGAGCTGTAGGCGCTGATGGAGGCGAAGGAGAGGCCCACGTAGTGCTTCTGCGCCGCCCGGAGGGACTCGAGCTCCGTGGCGGCGGAGCTCTCGGTCCAGGTCCTCTCGCCGGCGGTGATCTGGAGGTGGGAAGGAGGGAAGGGGGGTTATGGGGGTGGGGTGGGGGTGAAGGGGGGGTTATGGGGGTGGGTGAAGGTGGGGTTATGGGGGTGGGGTGGGGGAGGGGGGGTTATTGGGGGGGGAGGGCGTGATGAAGTTGGGGTTTTGGTTTGGTGGGGTTGGGGTTGGGGGGTTGTTGGTTGGTATGTTTGGGGGCGTATATGTACATGTATGTTTTTATACTTATACGTGTACTTATATTGACACGGAAACGCATACATGCACACACACACGCTCACACTCACACACATACACACACACACACGCATCCACTGTACCCCTTTCCCTCATTCTCCTCACACCCCCTTCTCTCTCCACTCTACCCCACCCCACCCCCTTTTCTCTCCACCCCTTCCACCCCCACCCTCTCCACCCCCTTCCCCCTCCACCCCCTCCAGACACTGACCTCCTCCTCCAGGAACCTCAAGAAGTCGCACAGCGCCACGGCGTCCCTCACGTGGGCGTTCTTCATCCCTGCGATCTCGACCTCGTTCTTGCGGGCTTTCATGAGCAGCACGGGCGAGGTGGCCGTCACGCGGGCGGACTCTCTGACCTGGGGAGAAGAAGGAGAAGAGAGAGAGGGGAATAAAGGGGGAAATGGAGGAGGAAGAAAAAGGAATTAAGATTTTTTTTTTTTTTTTTTTTTTTTTTAAGAGGGCAGTCGAGGTGGCCGTCACGCGGGCGGCCTCTCTGGCCTGGGAAGGAGAAGGAGATGAGAGAGGGGGATAAAGGGGGAAATGGAGGAGGAAGAAGAAGGAATTAAGATTTTTTTTTTTTTTTTTTTTTTTTTTTTTTTTTTTTTTGACCTGGGAAGGAGAAGGAGAGAGAGGAGGTAATAAAGGGGGAAATGGAGGAAGAGGAAGAAGGAATTGAGGAGGGATTTTTCTTTTCTTTTTTTTTTTTTTTTTTTTTTTTTAAGAGGGCAGACGAGGTGGCCGACACGCGGGCGGCCTCTCTGACCTGGAGAGAAGAAGGAGAAGAGAGAGGGGGGATAAAGGGGGAAATGGAGGAAGAGGAAGAAGGAATTGAGGAGGGATTTTTTTCTTTTCTTTTTTTTTTTTTTTTTTTTTTTTTCTTAAGAGGGCAGGCGAGGTGGCCGTCACGCGGGCGGACCCTCTGACCTGGGGAGAAGAAGGAGAAGAGGGGGGGGGGATAAATGGGGAAATGGAGGAAGAGGAAGAAGGAATTGAGAAGGGATTTTTTTTTTTTTTTTTTTTTTTTTTTTTTTTTTTTTTTTTTTAAGAGGGCAGGCGAGGTGGCCGTCACGCGGGCGGACTCTCTGACCTGGGAAGGAGAAGGAGAGAGAGGGGGGGAATAAATGGGGAAGAGGAAGAAGAAGAAGAAGGAATTGAGAAGGGGGTATTTTTTTTTTTTTTTTTTTTTTTTTTTTTAAGAGGACAGCCGAGGTGGCCATCACGCGGGCGGACTCTCTGACCTGGAGAGAAGAAGGAGAAGAGAGAGGGGATAAATGGGGAAGAGGAAGAGGAAGAAGGAATTGAGAATTAGGTTTTTTTTTTTTTTGTTGATTTTTTTTGTTTTTTTTTTTTTTTTTTTTTTTTTTAAGAGGACAGTCGAGGTGGCCGTCACCCGGGCGGCCTCTCTGACCTGGGAAGGAGAAGGAGAGAGAGAGAGGGGGGATAAAGGGGGAAGAGGAAGAGGAAGAAGAAGGAATTGAGGAGGGAATTTTTTTTTTCTTCTTTTTAGGGAGAGAGAGAGAGAGAGAGAGAGAGAGAGAGATACTGAGCAACTGATATGTAAAAAATTCCACAATTTTTGTAGTCTAGTTTTCATAACAAAACCCTCATACATTAAACACATGTGTGTAAATACACACACGAGCACTCATACATCTCTCTCTCTCTCTCTCTCTCTCTCTCTCTCTCTCTCTCTCTCTATATATATATATATATATATATATATATATATATATATACATATATAAATAGATAGATAGATAGATCTAGATAGATAGATAGACACACATATCCACCCATCCACCACGCCCTCTGACACACAAAAACCACCCACCCCCTTAAACCCATTAACACACCCAACTCCCGCCCCTCGTATCCATTGCCCCCCCTCCCTTCTCCTCCCCCCTCCCCCACCCCACCCCCTCCAACCCCTCCACCCCACCCCACCCCCTTCCCCCTCCAACCCCTCCACTCCACCCCCTTCTCTCTCCACCCCAACCCCTCTTCCTCCACCCCACCCCTTCCACCCCCACCCCACCCCCTTCCCCCTCCCACCCCCCCCCTTACCGCGGAGGAGACGGCGAAGGAGGCACCGCCGGAGTAAGAGTAGGGGCCGGGAACCATGACCTTCTGGGCCGGGGAGTCCCTCAGGAAGTCTAGGATGCTGGCGTAGTCGTGGATCCTGGAACGACGGTGGGAATGGTGGTTGGAATGGTGGTAGGAATGGTAGTTGGAATGGTGGTTGGAATGGTAGTTGGAATGGGAGTTGGAATGGCGATAGGAATGGGAGTTGGAATGGTGGTAGGAATGGGAGTTGGAATGGTGGTAGGAATGGTAGTTGGAATGGTGGTAGGAATGGTAGTTGGAATGGTGGTAGGAATGGGAGTTGGAATGGTGGTAGGAATGGTAGGTGGAATGATAGGAGAAATTGTAGCTGGAATGGTGGTAGGAATGGCAGGAGAAATGGTAGTTGGAATGGTGGTAGGAATGGTAGTTGGAATGGTGATGATGATGATGATGAAAATAGGTGGTTGTGATACTGGTGATAATGATGATGATGATGATAATGATAAATAGATGAGGTATAGCTCTTTATTCATAGATTTAAGTGGCGTAAAGGTAGTGATCATAAGAGGAATAATTATAATGATAATTACTATTTGTTATTATTATCATTATCATTCTTATTATCATTTTTTTTTTGTTATTGTTATCATTGGTATCATTATTATTATTATTATCATCATTAGAATTATTAATATCATTATCATTATTATTATTATTATCATTAGAATTATTAATATCATTATCATTATTATTATTATCATTATCATTATTGTTATTGTTATTATCATTATCATTTTCATTCTTATCACTATCATCACCGTTATCATTAATGTCTTAGATAAACACAGATTGATTTACATAAACAAACATTTCCTTTTGTACCCACGTCACACATTGTTCCTGAGAACACTCGTTCACTTTCAAATGTTCTTCCACTGCCTCTGTGGTTTTGTTCTCCGGCAGGAAGAGGTCAACAGAGGTCGTCGACACGGCTACATATGCACGAAATACTAAAAGGAAAGAAATAAAGAAAGAAGGAAAGAAAATTAGTTTATAGGGTTCGTTCTGTGGTTTGTATTCTTTTTAACAATTTAATGTATAAAAAAAAATAGTTTATAGGGTCAGTTCTGTGGATTTTTTTTTATTTATAGATCATATATAGAATATATGGGTCTATTGTAAATGGAGAAAAAACATTAATTTATATTCATTCTGTGTACTGTGTGTTTTTTTAACAATCTAATGTATAAAAAAAAAAATAGTTTATAGGGTCAGTTCTGTGGATTTTTTAAATTTTATTTAGTCAAATGTTAAAGGAAAAACATACATTAGTTTATGGGGTTAATTCTATGGATTTATATATATATATATATATATATATATATATATATATATATATATATATATATATATATATATATATATATATATATAATCTAATGTTAAAGGAAGAAAGACATTAGTTTATAGGGTTAATTCTGTGATTTTTTTTTCTTTTAATATATAATCTAACGTAAAAGGAAAAAATGATTTATAGGATTCATTCTATGGATTTTTTCCCTTTAATATGTATTATCAAATATTAAGGGAAAAATTGTTTAAAGGGTTGATTCTATGGATTTTCTCTCTTTTATATATATAATGGAATGTTAACGGACACAGAAAATAGTTTATAAGGTTAATTTTATGTTTTTTTCCTTTTTTATATATAATGGAAAAAGTTTATAGTATAATAATGATAATAATAATCGTAATAACAATAATCGTATTAATGAAACAGACGTACAAAGAAAAAAATATATACCACAAACTAACCCCTCCTAAAAAATAAATAAATAAATAAAATAAATAAATAAATAAATAAATAAATAAAGATTTCAGAAAGAAAACAAAAAGCCACAGGGTACCTCCCCTCACCTGGGTTGTAGGGGATGTCAGAACCCCTAAGGTTTAGCAGCCAGGCCACCTCATCCAGAGCCGTCAGCACCAGCATGTCAACCTCGGCTGCTGACATCTCGCCTCTGACGTCAGCCACTTTATCTTGCCAGCTCTTGCCTTCGAAAGAGGTCAGTTATATGTTTGTATATATACATATATATGTGCAGGTTCGTATATCTATCTAAATGTGTATTAATTTAATACATGTATACATACACACACACATACACACACACACACACACGCACGCACACACAAAACACACACACACACACACACACACACACACACACACACACACAGCACACACACAAAACACACACACACGCACACTCACCTGCGAATTCGACCTCGTGCACGAAAACCGCGTCTCGAACATAGGTCGGTCGGCCATCTTCCTCCCACACGACGTCAACCAAATTCGTCTCTACGGCAAGCATGTTGATGTCCAGGCCTTCAGGGAGGGAGGAAGGAGAGAAATTAGATAAAGGAGGGAAGAGGAGAAGATAGAGAAAGGAGGGAAGAGGAGAAGGTAGAGAAAGGAGGGAAGAGGAGGAGGTAGAGAAAGGAGGGAAGAGGAGAAGTTTGATAAAGGAGGGAAGAGGAGAAGATAGAGAAAGGAGGGAAGAAGAGAAGTTAGAGAAAGGAGGGAAGAGGAGAAGATAGAGAAAGGAGGGAAGAAGAGGAGTTAGATAAAGGAGGGAAGGAGAGGAGAAGTTTGATAAAGGAGGGAAGAAGAGAAGGTAGAGAAAGGAGGGAAGAGGAGAAGTTAGATAAAGGAGGGAAGAAGAGCAGTTAGATAAAGGAGGGAAGAGGAGAAGATAGAGAAAGGAGGGAAGAGGAGAAGTTAGAGAAAGGAGGGAACAGGAGAAGACAGAGAAAGGAGGGAAGAAGAGGAGTTAGATAAAGGAGGGAACAGGAGAAGATAGAGAAAGGAGGGAAGAAGAGAAGTTAGATAAAGGAGGGAGTGAGTAAGGATGGTGAAGATAAAGCATGGCTTGTATGATGTACGATAATCTAGTAAGGAGGGTTATGATAAAGGATGTAAAAAAGAAGTTAGATAAAGGAGGGAAGAGGAGAAGTTTGATAAAGGAGGGAACAGGAGAAGTTAGATAAAGGAGGGAAGAAGAGAAGTTAGATAAAGGAGGGAAGAAGAGAAGTTAGATAAAGGAGGGAAGAAGAGAAGTTAGATAAAGGAGGGAACAGGAGAAGTTAGATAAAAGAGGGAAGAAGAGAAGTTAGATAAAGGAGGGAAGAAGAGAAGTTAGATAAAGGAGGGAAGAAGAGAAGTTAGATAAAGGAGGGAGTGAGTAAGGATGGTGAAGATAAAGCATGGCTTGTATGATGTACGATAATCTAGTAAGGAGGGTTATGATAAAGGATGTAAAAAAGAAGTTAGATAAAGGAGGGAAGAGGAGAAGTCTGATAAAGGAGGGAAGAGGAGAAGATAGAGAAAGGAGGGAAGAGGAGAAGTTAGATAAAGGAGGGAAGGAGAGAAGTTAGATAAAGGAGGGAAGAAGAGAAGATAGAGAAAGGAGGGAAGAAGAGAAGTTAGATAAAGGAGGGAAGAGGAGAAGTTTGATAAAGGAGGGAAGAGGAGAAATTAGATAAAGGAGGGAAGAGGAGAAGTTTGATAAAGGAAGGAAGAGGAGAAGATAGAGAAAGGAGGGAAGAAGAGAAGTTAGATAAAGGAGGGAGTGAGTAAGGATGGTGAAGATAAAGCATGGCTTGTATGATGTACGATAATCTAGTAAGGAGGGTTATGATAAAGGATGTAAAATAGAAGTTTGATAAAGGAGGGAAGAGGAGAGGTTAGAGAATGGAGGGAAGAAGAGAATTTAGATAAAGGAAGGAGTACGGATGGTGAAGATAAAGTATGGCTTGTATGATGTACGATAATCTAGTAAGGAGGGTTATGATAAAGGATGTAAAAAAGAAGTTAGATAAAGGAGGGAAGAGGAGAAGTTTGATAAAGGAGGGAAGAGGAGAAGTTTGATAAAGGAGGGAAGAGGAGAAGATAGAGAAAGGAGGGAAGAAGAGAAGTTAGATAAAGGAGGGAGTGAGTAAGGATGGTGAAGATAAAGCATGACCTGTATGATGTACGATAATCTAGAAAGGAGGGTTATGATAAAGGATGTAAAAAAGAAGTTAGATAAAGGAGAGAAGAGGAGAAGTTTGATAAAGGAGGGAAGAGGAGAAGTTAGAGAAAGGAGGGAAGAAGAGAATTTAGATAAAGGAAGGAGTACGGATGGTGAAGATAAAGCATGGCTTGTATGATGTACGATAATCTAGTAAGGAAGGTTATGATAAAGGAGCGAAGAAAAGAACTTAGATAAAGGAGGGAACAAGAGAAGTTAGAATAAGGAAGGAAAAAGAGAAGTTAAATAAAGGAAGGAAGAAGAGAATTGCGATAAAGGAGGCATTGAGTAGGGATGGTGAAGATAAAGAATGGACT
This sequence comes from Penaeus vannamei, assembly GCF_042767895.1. NCBI lineage: Eukaryota > Metazoa > Arthropoda > Malacostraca > Decapoda > Penaeidae > Penaeus > Penaeus vannamei. Next base: position 47,355,663 of record NC_091553.1, read on the forward strand.
GTGTGATGTACGAGAATTTAATAAGGAGAGTTATGATAAAGGATTCAGTAAGGATGGTTGTGATAATAAGGGATCATGTGATGTATAAGAAATTTTTAAGGATGTTTATTGCGCAGGACAGTGGTAAGGATGGTTATGATAAAGAAAGAATATAGAAATATAAATATAAAGGAAGAAATAGACAAGGATGGTTGTGATAAAGAGGCGGGATTAAATGCTGCACAAGAAAGGTAGAGATCGTTGTGATAAAAAAAGAAAAAAAAAATGCGGGATTATGTGATAAATTATAAATAGAGAAAGGACACTGAAGATAAATAAAGACAATTATTTTCATTTAAAATGTAAGAAAATAGTAAGAAAAAGATATACCAAACAAGCGATTATATGATAAGTTAGAAATCAGATACGCTGTTTTATGACGATGTTTTTCAAATCAACGAGAATTTTATTGTGGGATATATTTTTTTCTGATTATATAGATAGAAGGTGCGATACAAGTTTCTTTATCTTGTCATAAATGCGATTCGCGAGATTTTGTTCTTTATTTGTGGTAATAAAAACACCATAAAGAGTCACAACTGTGTGTGTGTGTTTGTGTGTGGAGGGGATATGTATGTGTGTGTGTGTGTGTGTGTGTGTGTATGTTTGTGTGTGTGTGTGTGTTTGTGTGTGGGGGGGGATATGTATGTGTGTGTGTGTGTGTGTGCGTACGTGTGTGTGTGTGTGTGTGCGTGTGTGTGTGTGTCTGTGTGCACATGCGTGAGGTGAGTGTCTGAATATGCATGTGCGTGTATACATAGTCATAAATACACACACACACACACACACGCACACACACACACACACACACACTCCTCAACATCAGTGCCACACACCAACCTTCCAGTTCTTCAGCGTACGAGTGCCACGTCTGGGCCCCCATGAGGCGCGGGTCGGCCCCCACTGTGGCACCCAAAGGCAGATCCTTCAGCCACTCCACCACCGTTGGCACCTTCAGAATTGGCAGAAATATTAATTGTTACTAATTCTAATGATATGACAATAATTATGATAAAGATGAGAATGAGAATGATATTGATAATAACGATATTTATAATGATAATAATGATGATGATGATGATAATAATAATAATAATAATAATGATGATGATGATGACGATGATGATGATGACGATGATGATGATGATGATGATGATGATGATGATAATAATAATAATAATAATGATAATAATAATAATAATGATGATAATAATAATAATGATAATGATAATGATGAGAGAGTGTATAGTGGAAATTATAACAACGATGATAATAAAATTGATTATAACAATTATAGTAATGATGATAAGGATGAAAATGATAATAATAATAATAATGATGAAAATAAAAGTGATAACAGTAATGATACTAATATATAATAATAATAATGATAATAATGATAAGAATGATAATGATAACAGTAATAGTTGTAGTTATGATAATAATCATGATAATAATGTGTAATAATAATGATAATGCGGATAATAATGATAATAATAGCAATAATAATGATGATAAAAGAATAATAATACAGGATGATGATGATGAGAATGATAATAATAATAATGACAATAAAGATGATAATGAGGATGATAATGATTCTGATTATGAAAAAAATAATGATAATGACAATAATAATAATAATAATAATAATATTAATATTAATAATAATAATAACGATAATAATAACAACATCAACTACAACAATAACAACAATAATGATAATTCGACAAGGGAATTCCAGTAAGTTATCAGTCACTAAGATCTTAGTCTACCGCTGAGCCGTCGAATTGCCGCTGAACTGAAGGATAGAGAAAGGACAAATTTACTGCTGTTTTTTAAGATTTACGTACGTGGTTGACTTGCTTTTTAGGAACATCATTTTAAATATTGTTATAATCATTATTGTTACCTTACATACGTGGTTAAGATGCGTTTCAGAAATATCTTAAATATTGTTATAATCATTATTGTTACCTTACGTACGTGGTTAAGTTGCGTCTCAGAAACATCATTTTAAACATTGCTATGATCATTATTGTTAACTTACATACGTGGTTAATTAAGTTGCGTTTCAGAAATATTATCATAAATATTGTTATTATCTTTCTTATCATTATCATTGTTACCTCCTCCGGTAGCGCTGGTTAGTAGGATAAATCTTTTTAAAATGTTAACAGATTTTTATGATTTTTTTTTTTACCAGAGATGTGTTTTATCCCAACTTAGATGACATTGAATTTAAGTGGTGTGTAGGTGTGTGTGTGTGTGGGTGTGCGTGTATGCGTGTGCGTGTGTATGTGCGTATGTTATCATTACTATCATTATCAATATTTTCATTATTACCATCATCATCTTGGCACAACTATCACCATCATCACAATCATCTTTTCATGGCAAACGCACGTCCAGGGAATAATATAGCGATACCTTATCAGCAACTCTGACATAGACCACAATCTCTGATATTTTATGACTGGTATTTGGGCGATAAAGTTGAGGGTTGTAAAGATTTTCGATAATATAGTAATGTTGATTAGATTATCGGTATTATAGGTGTAACGAAGGTTAATGGAAGGGTAGGGGAGGGAGAGAGAGAAAGAAGGAGGGAGGGAGAGAGAAGGAGGGAGGGAGAAAGAAGGAGGGAGGGAGGGAGAGAGAAGGAGGGAGGGAGAGAGAGAAGGAGGGAGGAAGGGAGGGAGGGAGGGAGAGAAAGACACGGAGGGAGGGAGGGAGAGAGAGAAGGAGGGAGGAAGGAAGGGAGGGAGAGAAAGACACGGAGGGAGGGAGGGAGGGAGATAGAGAGACGGAGGGAAGGATGGAGGAAGAGAGAGAGAGAGAGAAGGGAGACGGGAGCGATGGAAGGAGTGATAGATAGATATATAAATAGATGGATAGATAGCCAAACAGATAGATAGATAGGTAGATAGATAAATAGAGGGAGAGACAGCGAGAGAGAGTGAGAGAGAGAGAGAGAGAGATAGAGAGAGCGAGAGAGCGAGAGCAAGAGCGAGAGAGAGAGAGAGAGAGAGCGAGAGAGAGCGAGAGAGAGCGAGAGAGAGAGAGAGAGAAGGAGAGAGAGAGAGAGAGAAGGAGAGAGAGAGAGAGAGAAGGAGAGAGAGAGAGAGAGAGAGCGACAGACAAAGAGAGACAAACAAACAGACAGACAAACAAACAGACAGACAAACGGACACAAACAGACGGAGCCCGCCAACCACCCAGGCAGAGAAAAGACAAACACAGCCATCCACCCACCTCAAACACCCAAGAAATAAAAGAAAAAAAGAAAGATAAAGAAGAAAATGAAGAAAAAAGAAAAAGAAGAGAAAGAAAGAAAAAGAGGAAAAGAAGAAAAACATAAAAAGAACAGAGAAAGAAAAAGAAACGAAAGATGAAAAAAAGAAAAAAGAAAACAGAAAGCAAAAAGAAACGAAATAAGAAAACCATAAAAAAAGAAAAGAGAAAGAAAAATAAATAAATAAATAAATAAAGAAGAAGAAAAAAAAAGAAAACACACACACACAAGCACCCATTGCCTACCCCTTCCATTCCCTCCTTCATGAGAATCCAAGCACAGTCCAGCTCGTCCTCTGCTTGCAAGAAATAGCGACCGTCCGTCCACAGCGCCTGCTCGGAGAGGGTCACCACGGCCAGTCCCGAGCTGCCTGAAAACCCGCTGATGTATTTACGGCGTTCGTCTGCCTGCGCCACGTACTCGCTCTGGAAGGGGGTCGAATCTGCTCGGTTTATTCGGTTATTGGGTTAGATGGTTGGGTTGGGTTGTGTGGTTTGGTTTGGGTTGGGTTGTGTTGGTTTTGGTTTGGGTTGGGTTGTGTTGGTTTTGGTTTGGGTTGGGTTGTGTTGGTTTGGTTTTGGTTGGGTTGTGGTTGGTTTGGTTGGGTTGGGTTGTGTTGGTTTTGGTTGGGTTGTGTGGTTTGGTTTTGGTTGGGTTGTGGTTGGTTTTGGTTGGGGTGTGTGGTTGGTTTGGGGTGTGTGGTTGGTTGGTTTTGGTTGGGTTGTGTGGTTTGGTTTTGGTTGGGTTGGGTTGGTTTGTTTGGGTTGTTGTGTTGGTTTGGTTTTGGTTGGTTTGTGTTGGTTTTGGTTTGGGTTGTGTTGGTTTGGTTTTGGTTGGGGTGTGTGGTTGGTTTGGGGTGTGTGGTTGGTTTGTTTTGGCTGGGTTGTGTGGTTTGGTTTTGGTTGTGGTGTGTGGTTGGTTTGGGGTGTGTGGTTGGTTGGTTTTGGTTGGGTTGTGTGGTTGGTTGGTTTTGGTTGGGTTGTGTGGTTTGGTTTTGGTTGGTGTTGTGTTGGTTTGGTTTTGGTTGGGTTGTGTTGGTTTTGGTTGGGTTGGGTTGTGTGGTTTGTTTTGGTTGGGTTGTGTGGTTTGTTTTGGTTGGGTTGTGTGGTTGGTTGGGTTGGGTTGTGTGGTTTGTTTTGGTTGGGTTGTGTTGGTTTTGGTTGGGTTGGGTTGTGTGGTTTGTTTTGGTT
>NC_091553.1:47415186-47417686 GCF_042767895.1 Penaeus vannamei
ATATATATATATATATATATATATATATATATATATATATATATATATATATATATATATATATATATACACTGTATGCATATAGTAATAACTCAATATATATGCATAATATGTATACATATGCTTGTATGTATATATATGGCCAAACAGAACGGCCGAAAAAAATATATGTATTTTCAATGGAAATGAGAAATTGCAATATGTTGGCAAAGTGGATTTGTTAACCTAACTGATATGCGTCAGGTTTATGATTTGAAAATAGGAATTTGCATACGCCTGTGGTTCCCGTATTGTTTTGTTTTTCAATATCTCATCTGCATTATTTCTGCTTAAACAACCATATTCTAGCGTTTATCAATATGTGTTAGAGTAAAGATATGATTCATGTAAAATGCAATTTTAACTTAACTTAAAATGCCATTATTTATTATCATTTTTATTATTATCATTATTATTACTATTATCATCATATCTTTTCACTTACTTATTTATTTTTTATCTATCTATTTATTCTTTATTTATTATTATCATTATTTGTGTTTCTTTTTCCTTTTTTTTCTTTTTTTCTCACCAAAATAAAGTAGGCCTATGCCTCTTGTGAGCACGTGTGTTTAAGTTTCCATCTTTTGATTTACTTTGATATCATTTGGACATTGTTATCAATCTGATTTTAAGTAACTAATGCATTCGAATTTGAGAACAAGACCTACTAAAGTTACTGCTGCTTTAAATCTTACATTTACTTAGCGTATTTCTCAATATGTTACTGAATGACAGAGCTTGTGTAATGTCTAGTTTCTGTATTGCCAAAGCTGATCCTTAGGAGTTTAATAGAATTTGTATTATTTATGTAATAATGTGGAAGAAAAACCCACAATGCACAAACTAGATTTATTGATGAATTTATTGAATTTATTGAATAAATCTAGTTTGTGCATTGTGGGTTTTTCTTCCATATTATGAACACGGTATTGTGTTTTTCTTTGCATGTAATAATGTGTAAATATATGGAAATGAAACTGGCCATGTGTGTTCTTCATTATTTAATATTCACCCCATATACCTACCATGGGCTTGTCTCACAATGGCCCCATGATTTTCAGAAGCCACACCATAACAGTAACATCTCAGTATGAACACCCAACCAAGGGGGCCAACAGAAACCTTCCTGCACCTCGAAAATATGGAGCTACGAACCACTCCTCTGCTAAGAGACTAAAAGACCCATCAGTTAATATGATACAGGGGCGCAACTAGGAATTTTAGAGGGCAGGGTTCCAGGCCACAAGAAGAGGCACAATATGAACTTTATTTATAGGGGATGTAGCCTGAATTATGCTCTTCAGATTTAAAAACGGAAGAAATGTTACAAGGATTTTAATTATGATAATTATTTGCGCTGAACCTCATCGCCATTCCAAGATCAAGAGAAAGAAAGTGCCCTAGAAAAGGGGCACTTTCACCCCTTTGAGAAAAAGAGCAGGGGTTCGGACCCACAGGACCCCCCCACCCCCTAGTTGCGCGCCTGTGATAATTGGGCAGTTTAGCAAACATTATGAGTCTGTAAACTATTGCTCATTTGTGAATCTCCTAACGCTTTCTAACAAAAATATTTCGCACTCCCGGAAGCTTCGTGAATCAGGTCGATCATTTTGGTCTTCAGAAAAGATGGAAAATAATGATTTTAATGGATATATTTCCATGGAACAATCATCAAAATAGCCCTGTGGATGAGGAGAGTGGCCATGTTTATGCATGAATTATTCGTGGGAATCAAGCCAAAATCCTATATTTTTTACTGGGCTTTAAGGAATCAAGTATACTTAGTTTTATTGATACCTCCATGCGCTCAGTGAATGAAAAAGGTATTTTATTTAATGTGTAGGATACCAGGCCAACGAGACTATGAATTCAAATACGCCTGGAAAGCCACTGAAGGTTTAAGACTGTTGGATATTGTACAAAATGTAAGCATGAACATATGCTATTCTAAAAATAGTCTGGCCTGGTATACTACGCGGTTGGCTGTCGTCGGATTCATCTCCATACTAGTCCTTTTCTGCGTCGAATCGGCCTTTTACGAGATCTCCGACCTTCATCACTCGTCTTCATCACTCGTCTTCATCACTTGTCTTCATCACTCGTCTTCATCACTCGTCTTCATCACTCGTCTTCATCACTCGTCTTCATCACTCGTCTTCATCACTCGTCTTCATCACTCGTCTTCATCATTCTCATCGTCGTATGTGAAATGGTTTGGCCTTTCATGGTGCAGTGACGTCGATGCTAATTGACTCGTCTGACATTTATCGAAGGAAGATATCAGTTGAGTCGCCGTAAGTGTCATTCTCAGTATTGTTGCTTAACCTCCTTATATCATAGGACACATCATTTTCATTCTCTAAATACCTTTATAGCGGTGTCCCCAAAACGCCGTACCGCCGACGTCATTCCTATACCATATTGAACATTTTGAAAGGATTATAATTTTGTTCATATA
>NC_091553.1:47427686-47430186 GCF_042767895.1 Penaeus vannamei
GCGCTCCGTCCGGCTCAGCGTCAGCGTCAGCGCGTCCATGTCGAGGTCGCCCCCGAAGTGGGCCAGGAAGTCCATGCCGAACATGTTGCAGGGCAGTTGGTGCTTCAGCTGGGTAGTCACCATGAACTTCCAGGCCGTGTCCAGCCTGGAGCGGCCGTCGTCGATGGTCAGCGGCAGCGTCGCCTCGCCCAGGACGGTCACGGTGTTGGAGCAGTAGTGCAGCTCCTTCGTCGCGCACGGCTTGATCTGGCTCGGCCTCACGAAGCCCTTTCCGACGAGAGACAGGAAGCTCCCCGAGTCGAGGACGAAGTCGGCGTCGCGCTCGTTGACCTTCGCGGAAACGCCGAGCCAGTGGACCACGCTAGGCTTCGTGAATCGAAAGAGACCGAAGGTCACTCGCTCCTCCTCCTGCAGCGCCGCCGCCGTGGGCCGAGACTCCGCTCGGGACTCGCTCGTCGAGGTCATGTCGTCCGAGGCGCTCTCGAGGTCAAGAAAAGACTTGCTTAGACCTCGGCCTCTGACCTTGCCTTGCGGCCGGGCGCGCCGGGGTTGTATGGCTCCCGGCGAGAGGCTGTGTGTCGTTCCTCGGTGGGCGAGAACGTGTGCGTGTGCGGATTTCGGCGTGAGTGCCTGTGAAGGTATGCGTGTGTGTGTGTGTGTGTGTGTGTGTGTGTGTACATATATGCATGCATATGTATGTGTGTATATGTACATCTATGCATGTATGTAAATATTTGTGCCTGTGCGTGTGTGTGTGTACATATATACATGCATATATATGTGTAGGTGTGTGTACATATATGCATGCATATGTATGTGTGTGTATGTGTACATCTAAGCTTGCATATGTATATGTGTGTATGTGTGTATATGTACATCTATGCATGTATGTAAATATTTGTGCGTGTGTGCGTGCGTATGTGTGTACATATATGCATGTATATATATGTGTAGGTGTGTGTACATATATGCATGCATATGTATGTGTGTGTATGTGTGTATATGTACATCTATGCATGTATGTAAATATTTGTGTGTGTGTGTGTGTACATTTATGCATGCATATGTATGTGTGTGTATGTGTACATCTATGCTTGCAAATGTATATGTGTGTGTGTGTTTATGTGTACATCTATGCATGTATATAAATATTTGTGTGTGTGTGCGTGCGTGTGTGTGTACATATATGCATGCATATATATGTGTAGGTGTGTGTACATATAGGCATGCATATGTATGTGTGTGTGTGTATGTGTAATTTATGCATGTATATAAATATTTGTGTGTGTGCGTGTGTTTGTGTACATATATGTATGTATATATATGTGTGTGTATGTATATGCATATACATATATATATATATATATATATATATATATATATATATATATATATATATATATATATATATATATATTTATATTTATATATATATATATATATTTATATTTTTTTTTTTTTTTTTTTTTTATGTGATTTTTGTACGTGTTCGTTTTCTATTTATTCATTTTTATTTTTCTAAAGATTAATGGCTTTATAAAGGGACGTAACATATCGTCAGAGAAATTGCATTTGCTATCAAACTCCATCCATGTGGGGGAAAAGGAACGGTTTTATTTTTTGTTGTTCTTAAGCCTTTTTCTTAATAAAGTGAATGCACTCAACGTGATGTCACACAGAACAGCGAAGCGACCCTCCGTCGACGGAGCGAGGCCTCGAGGGGGCCAGGCCCCTCCGTCACTCGCAACGAAGAAACGGAATGGTCACGTCGCCCTTGTGGCTCCTGAAGGTCATGGACCAGTCCTTGAAGCTGATAAGGGTCCTCTTCAAGTCCTTATGGCCCAGAGTGGATTCGCCGAGCTCGCATGACAGCGCCCCCTTCAGCGCTCGGAAACAGCTGTCGCTTATGTCTATGCTGAGCGGCTCCTGCACTGTCCAGCACGCGAAGGGGCTGTTCTGCAGCGGGCGCTTCGTGAGCGCCATGCCGCGCTCCTTGGCCACGCTCTTGTGGAGGTACGTCCTTGCGCCCGTGTCCACGAGGAAGAGGGTGGGCACGGCCTTGCCCTGGCCCACCGTCAGGGGCAGCTTCAGGAACGGCCGCGGGTGGAAGTCCTCCTGCGGCTCGCGCTCCGTCCGGCTCAGCGTCAGCGTCAGCGCGTCCATGTCGAGGTCGCCCCCGAAGTGGGCCAGGAAGTCCATGCCGAACATGTTGCAGGGCAGTTGGTGCTTCAGCTGGGTAGTCACCATGAACTTCCAGGCCGTGTCCAGCCTGGAGCGGCCGTCGTCGATGGTCAGCGGCAGCGTCGCCTCGCCCAGGACGGTCACGGTGTTGGAGCAGTAGTGCAGCTCCTTCGTCGCGCACGGCTTGATCTGGCTCGGCCTCACGAAGCCCTTTCCGACGAGAGACAGGAAGCTCCCCGAGTCGAGGACGAAGTCGGCGTCGCGCTCGTTGACCTTCGCGGAAACGCCGAGCCAGTGGACCACGCTAGGCTTCGTGAAT
>NC_091553.1:47445186-47450186 GCF_042767895.1 Penaeus vannamei
TACCTGCTTGACATAACAAGCAATTGTTATAAATATTCATATATCACTTTTGCTTTCCCAATATACAACAATATAGTGCTTGTGATAATAATACATTAAATTGTATCAAATCTTAGAATTTTTAAATCACATGTTCTCAAATTTTTCAAAAGTAACTAAAACAGAATTTCCTTTGATGTGTTCATGAGCGAGTACAATCATAAATATACAATGCACTTTAACCAAACAGATATAAAAAAATAACAAAAAAAACTACCCTAATATCTTTACAAGGAATCAGTGGTTGAATACATTAATTTCGCCAGATAAAACTAATCTTCAAAGCAAGAATCGATACTTTACCATCTGTTTTGCAAAGTGTATAACATGGTAGCCTGTGTTGGATAAGATAGCAAGTGAATAGGCTGACAGCCCACTCTCTCGCGTACTCCACATCTGCTCCAGCATGTGCGTCATTTCCAAAACCCGCCCACCTGTGTCAGTGGCTATTAAAACGTTGCCTCCATTCCGACAGGTCTCTTGAAGCTGGGCTGAAATGTAAAGATAAGGCTTATTTCTATGTACTTCATATTATGTCTCTTTTCATTGTTTTTAGTATATGCTATAACTAGCTAAAAAAGAGCAAATGATGTGTATTTGCTAAATTCATAAATCAACATGAAAATTTCTAAAATTCATCCTTTAGTCTAATCAATGAAATATGCTAGCATCTTTTCACCAAAATGAAATCATTCTAATGCAGATTTCTTTTCTCTCATTGGAAATTACTTATTGATCAGATATTCATTTGCGCAGTCTTTAATAAGAATACTCTTTCCTCCTATAATCAAAGATCTAACAGACAGAAATTTACCAGTCACTTAAACGGGAAATCGTTCACAACCTATTCTCATGCCATCACATTCGAAATAGGTAATCAATGCCACAGAAAAGTCTAGCTCACCGACAAGCTTTTCATCTCTATGACGTCTTCTCTCTTGTCTGTAGGAAGCGTTAAAGGCGTCAGTGATGAGGAGCGAAGGCCGGGTGATTTTGTCCAATTCACACCCACCCAGATGTCTTTCTTTCTTGTGATTGAAGTCTACTGCATACACAATATCCTGTAATATACCAATATGCATATGTACTTACTGTAGATGTGTCTCTAATAAGAGGGGGAATGCAGAATGTTCCTACCTAGACCAAGCATCTTCTCTATAATGAGAATTACATGACTTCGTAAGTGACATAGTTTGTCGTACTGCTCCTCTATCATCCTTGCAAGTCATGCTAATTGTCTTCCTTATCATGAAAATCAATCAGAGGGGATGCAAATACAAGAACCAGTACTTATGGATGCATAAACCAACATACAAAAAAATTGAGACATAAATTACATATCCAAATCATATTCCAGCAATGGGGGCAACCAGGCCTTTATAACCACCCCTCAGCAGTGCAGTAGAATCTGACTAGCAATTAAACAAGTTTGCCGAGACTCACCCCCTCCCCGTCTTTAATGATTCTCCAAATGGCCCCTCCAATCATGTGGCCAGCTGGCTGTGCTGAAATACTCAGGCCAATACCTTTTCCTGGAAGAGAAAAAAAAAGATAAGAAAATGAATCAGAAACATTTACATATACAATCCCATCATCTATAAAATAATGATCATATAACAGACATAATCAGCGGTTAAAAAGACTTATTTACTAACCTCTCATTGGGACACTCTGATTGTACTTTACTTGTGTTATTAATTCAAAGGCTGCATCAACGTCGTCAAGGGTGAAGTGTTCCACAAGATCATAATTATGATGACTCTGAAATTGAGATAGATTTCATTCCCCAACATACAGGCACAGTCTTTGAATATACTCTCTATATATAATCATTATGCATAAAGAATCCTAAATACCCTGAGTAAGAATATAGTCATCTTTATTAGTAACATTCTTCAGCACAATCAATTCTGAATACTACTATACAGCATGCTCTCTAAAAGTAATATTCTTAAGCACAGTGGATTATCAGTTTCACTTTTTAAAAGTAAGGCAGGCAAATTATCAGGTACAAACTATTCAGATACATCACGTAAGAAGATACACACAGCAACTAGTAGCACATCAAATTGAGCATTACCTGGAACCAATCATACATAAACATCTGTCCCATTTTGAACACAGGAACAGTGGCATAGACTGGGCAGGTGAGTTGACACTTTCCCACTAAGTATGGCAGGGCACCCATATGCAATGGGTCTGAATATGATATTAAGACACAGTCAACACGAGGCAGAATTCTGGAAGAAAAACAAAAGTTCCTTTCACTGACCCATCCCTATTTTGGTTTCTGGAAACTCACACATTAAAGAGTAAATTTCATACTGTCTAATTTATCATTGTCCTTTCTTTCTAATTTCAACAAGAACAGTTATAAACAATCAGGAATATAAGGAATATCAGAAGAAAAAGTACGGTCCACAGACTACATCCCAAAGCAGCACTTACTTTGCAAGACGATCAATATAAGATTTATCAAACTTCTCATCCCAGCCACAGTCAAGAAGGAAGGTGAAGTCATCCACTGTGAGGAGGTAGCAGTGAGGTGTCTCATCTCCGACACCCCACACTCCCTCAAACTTCACAATGGAAGTCATCTGGAGAACAAGGACAATTAGACCACACATAGAAAAAAATATATATATTAGCAATAATACTAACAACAATAATAAAACTAATAATAATTACAGTTACTATTTTGTCTCTGATTACCAATCCAAAGGTGGACACAAAAAAATACCTATCTCATAATGTTCTGTATCTTCACAAATGAACACGAAACACACTTAACAACAGCAAAATCTTATAGGCTATATGGTAACTAATACAATTACAGCAGTAAATTTGCTGATTGCTGTGACCTCTGTGTCTGAAAGACAAACCTCCACTATTTAATAGTACATCCTACTAATGCAGGATATAGCTCAAGATCTCCTTGATAACTTACTCTCAAATAGGGATTTGCACAGAGGTTAAAACTATTAGAACATTTGAGATGTTTTATCTCAAGAGCATAATACATGGAGGCCAGAGAATTCACTTGACACCACACTATTATTGGCTTGGACTAGATTTATATATCAAAGTCCATTAGAAGAAAGAATGAGAAAAATTATAAAAGGAAAATCTCAGTTTGGACACCACTGTAGGTGTGTCAGTAACATTTACCTTGAAGTTTCTCAGACCTTCATATAGAATAATCATTTAAGGAATTATTAATGCAGTTTCAGGCTAAAAATTCCAGTTTTAAAGAAGTGCTGCCAAGTTGCCTTTCTCAATGCATGAGCAGATTAACAAATATTGCATGGAAGCTACTTCTGCAGAATTTCAAATATTTATAGACCTATAGGACCCAAAGATGTTAAAACAAGGTAATTGTTACAGAGAGTCCCAAAGTCCCAAAACCAGGGTATAATACGAACCCAATAACCAACCTAATCTTTCCTACTTTCTATTCCCTAGACAGGGAGGCAAACCCCCTTTACCTCCTTTTATTATCACTTCATGCCAATTTAGAGAAAGTAGACATTACGAACTCTGGCTGTGTGAGGGTGTTATGGACTTCATATCTGAGTGGTGTTATGCAGAGATATTTTCATCATTTCACTGTAAATTCAAGGCCTCTGTCTAAATTCTTTTTCACTATATTTCTTGTGCTCTATGAGAAGGCGGTGTCCATTTCCCTTTTCTCTACGCGTTGCTCTCGGAAACTTATACCAGTTTATCAAAATACACTTGAAAAATATATCTTGTCTATAACATGACTGATGCACAGGCCTTCTGAAGAAATTAAGGTTTCAGTAATCTAATACGTCCGCCTAACGCATTGTGACGATTTCAGCATGGTTGGATTTCTCTCACCATCTACAATGCAAACATGTAGGTTTTATTGCACAGAAGCCCCCACAACCCCCATATTCTTGGCCTCAATAGCTGTGCAGTTTCTGCTTCTAAACAACAACAACGCCATGCACTTTGCAAAGTTTCCAATCTGGGGCACGAGCAGACGACCACCACACAGGAATAGCATTACAAAGCATGTCAAACGTTCTCTCCTGCCGTGAATACGCGAAGGATTCCTTGTTTTCCTGAGCGGGGGTTGGGGGATGGCAGTGCCCTGCATTAGGCCCTATAGTGACTGATTCTGTTTTATATCATTTGCATCTTACCCCGCAATTTCCCTGGTACTTTTCATACCCTTCCCTGCTAACGGGGCCAAGAATGTGGGGGGTTTGGGGGTTTCCACGTAATAATTTCTACATATTTGGAAACCAGACAACGAGAGGAATCCAATGATACGGAAATCGCGATCCATTAGGTGGACGTATTCCGAAAAATTACCAAGGTTTCTCTCTCTAAGCACGGTCATCTTCTGTATAAGTACCAATCTTTACCTATATACTACCCCTAATACACACACTTTTCTCTATTACTGACGTTCTTCATAAAATAGAAACACAATATTGACGCTCTCAAACTGTCACATGTTGCTCTCGGCCTTACAACACGTACTTTACTGAAATAAAAATACTAAACGGAATCTACCATTAATTACAGAACATTATACACATCGGGTACCTTTATTAGTCCTCTTAATTCAATAACTGACGCTCATTTATGCGTATTTTCGGCGTCCTGCTTCCACTTTTTTTTACAGATCATCAAACTAAACACCGCGAGGTCGCTTATTCTCCGGTGCGGTTTTGGGACTAAAGTGGATTCAATTTCTGGTGTTAGAATGTATGCGGATTTTGGATTTTTTAGAGGTTGGAGGCTATGCAATGTTTAGCGTGGAAAGTAGTATGGATTTCGGTGGCTGGTATGTCTGTGTGTGTGTTATTAAGTAGAAAAATAGTGATATTTCTTGCTGTAAATAAGCATTCGTTAAGTTTATTCACCTTGACGTATCATGGTGTTTTCACATTCCCATACATTACTAATCGCACTCTATTTCCCATTCC
>NC_091553.1:47457686-47477686 GCF_042767895.1 Penaeus vannamei
TCATTACTATTAATAACTATTAATAACTATTAATAACTGTAATTGCTATTACCCAAATTGTTGGTATAGTTGGTCAACAATAAGAAAAATAATTTAGTTTATTAGTACATTGTAAGGTCTCTATCAGCATTTTGGTAATTAGTGTCAACAATCTTGAGCATGTTAAATAAAAGTATATTTTTGTTTCTTAATAGTATGGTTTTAATACTCTTTATGACTGTTATAATTTTTTCTTCATCAGTGTACAATATTTTTTCTGGATAATAGCAGAGCATTGAATGGATTATAACCAATAGCATTGAAATGAATACTATGACACTTATCATAAACAAATATATATTTTTTAAGAATATGAAACATGAACATGTTATATGAAACTTTCTTTAGTTGATTTTGCATTTTGAATTGTTATAGCTTAATAGACTTTTAGTTTATGTCAGGTATTTACTTCATTTTGACGTCAATATGCTGGTCATTTGTCTACAAAATTTAGTGTTAATTCAGTAGACTGTGTTGTTATCTGTTGCTTAGTTGTTGTTTTAGAGTTCAAACTTCACCATAATCACAATAAATTAAAATCCATAGAAAGAAAAAAAAATGCAGGAGAAATACATGAGGTTTTCCAGTGAGTTATCAACTTTCCGAGGTCAGAATCTGTGCTCATGTTGCTATGGTATTACCTTTGTTAGTGACAGTTTTATTGAACCAAAAGCTAGGGGGAAACGCAGGTAATTCTTAAACCTGGGATTGCATCAGCTTGAGACAATAAATCTAGTAATTGCTTTTGTCGTCATATCTCCTGAACAATGGCTAAAAACCTACACTACATTTTGACTTTTTTCTGGTCCTCACATTGAGGGTAGATCAACATGATAGTCTACAAAGTCAAATTGCTTGAATATACATTTAGTGGGCCTGTGTTGTTGATCTTCTTATGCTGAATGCCAAAGACATGGAGGTCAGAGTATGTGCTCATGTTGCTATGGTATTATCTTCGTTAAACGGCTGTGCTTGCCTTCACACTCTGTTCGGTTGTGAGTTCTGTAGCTGTTGCGTTGTTATATAATCCTGTAAGGCTAAGTAACTCTCAAAGGGTTAGGCTTGTGGTATATAGCATACAAATTTTAGATGAATTAGACCACAGTGACCCCAAATTTTTTAATTCTTTGCAAAACTTTGTACAAGTTTTTATTTTCCTGTGTTTTATGGCATTTCTTTTTCCTTTCTTTTCAGCATTTGGTGTCGAGACTGATACGGAGGGAAAGCAGAAAGGAATTTGATTTTTATTTTATTTTATTTTTTCTTAATGGTGATATGAACATAAAATGAGCAAGGACAGCAAGGCAGAGAGGAGTTTTCCAGAAAG
The DNA here is from genome assembly GCF_042767895.1 of Penaeus vannamei. Taxonomy (NCBI): domain Eukaryota; kingdom Metazoa; phylum Arthropoda; class Malacostraca; order Decapoda; family Penaeidae; genus Penaeus; species Penaeus vannamei. The sequence goes on from NC_091553.1 coordinate 47,459,053, forward strand.
ACTCAAAAGATGGTTCAGGCTCGATCGCGGAAATGTGACCGGAAGCCGAGAGATCAGGCTGACAGAGGAGCTCAGGGCAGAACTGGGGCCGGAATCACTCACGTCAACGCGCATAAAGGCCATCAAAGAGCTCAGTGAAGTTCTCGCCTCGAAGAAGATAGAAGAGGTATGTTGATTTAAAGGAAAAATATAAAAGGTTTACTTATGAAAGGTTTTGTAAGATTATAATTGCATATCTATCGATCTATATATCTATCTTTCTATCTGTCTGTCTATCTGTCTATATGCGAGAGAGTGAGAGTGTGAGAGAGAGTGATAGTGTAAGAGAAAGCCAGAGTGTGCGAGAGAGCGAGATTGTGAGAGAGAGCGATAGTGTGAGAGAGAATGAGAGTGTGAGAGAGAGTGAGAGTGTGAGAGAGAGTGAGAGTATAAGAGAGAGCGAGAGTATAAGAGAGAGCGAGAGTGTGAGAGAGAGCGAGAATGTGAGAGAGAGCGAGAGTGTGAGAGAGAGCAAGAGTGTGAGAGAAAGTGAGTGTGAGAGAAAGTGAGAGTGAGAGTGAAAGTGAGAGTGAGAGTGTGAGAGAGAGTGAGAGTGAGAATGTGAGAGAGTGAGAGAGAGAGAAAGTGAGAGAGTGAGAGAAAGTGAGAGAGTGAGAGTGAGAATGTGAGAGAGTGAGAGTGAAAGTGAGAGTGAGAGAGAGAGTGAGAGTGAGGGTGTGTGAGAGAGTGAGAGTGAGAGAAAGTAAGAGAGTGAGAGTGAGTGTGGGAGTAAGAGTGAGTGAGTGAGTGAGAGTCAGAGTGAGTGAGTGAGTGAGTGAGATAGTGAGTGAGTGAGATAGTGAGTGAGTGAGATAGTGAGTGAGTGAGATAGTGAGTGAGTGAGATAGTGAATGAGTGAGATAGTGAATGAGTGAGATAGTGAATGAGTGAGTATGAGTGTGAGTATGAATATGAGTGTGTGTGTGTGTATGTGTGTGTGTGTGTGTGTGTGTGTGTGTGTGTGTGTGTGTGTGTGTGTGTGTGTGTGTGTGTTAGCGCGTGTCGTGTGAGTATAAGTATAAGTGTGAGTGTGAGTATAAGTGTGAGTGTGAGTATAAGTGTGAGTGTGAGTATAAGTGTGAGTGTGTGTGTGTGTGTGTGTGTGTGTGTGTGTGTGTGTGTGTGTGAGTGTGAGTGTGAGTGTGTGTGTGTGTGTGTGTGTGTGTGTGTGTGTGTGTGAATGTGTGTGAATGTGTTTTATATTACAAATATTAATTTAGGATATAAGTTTCAGACTTACAATATACTGTGTTTTGCTAATAACCAAACTGTTAAATAGGTTACTGAAAACGGTAGCTATACTGCAACATTTCATAGTCGAAAAAAAGAATAAATGAATAGAAAAGATTCATAGACTAGATTACTCTGCTAAAGATTTTTTTTTTCTCATAGATCTGTCAGGGACTGTAATATAAAATTGTGTAGAATTACCTTTATGCAAAATTTATACAGAGGTCACTTGTACAGGAACATTGGTTGGGCTTAGCACATGTATTTAGGTAAGACAAAAAATGAAATAGTCATGGTAATGGTAACTATAGCCTCCTCACAGCTTATTACTCTATGCCTATTGAGGATTATGAAAATTAAGAGAAAATAGGGACTTTTATGGCATTCCAAAAGGACTGTTGTAATAATAATGAACTTTTTCAATTTCAGAATGGGATAGAAAAGTTATGGCTCCTAGTGCAAGATCTTCTTTCCCTAACCAGTCCAACAGAACAGCGGCACACAACATTGCAGATGCTGACGACACTAACAGCAGCTCATGACAGAATAGGAGCTATGCGACATGTGTTCTACAACTACATCTCCGAGAATTACCAGCATGAAGACACAAAGCCAATGTACTTTGATCTCTCCTCTTAAAATATTAGCTATAGTGAAATGAGTCATGTAGATTTATATATACTAAGCGTGTATTTGTTATTATATCAATTTTTTCCCCTGAATAGAATTTTTGTTGTTGGAGGAAATATAAAGATTAGCTAGAGTGTTGGTATTTTTCACTGAATTTTTAACCATTTTGAATTATTTTAGTTATTTGTATTAAAGTTTCTTTATAATAAAAAAAAAATTGTGTAGTGTTACTCTGGTTATTGTAGAATATATTTCAGAGAGGGAATATATATTTTCTAACCACTTTGTATTTTGCAGGTTTGATTTCTTCCGTGAGGTTATAGCGGATGGGAAACAGTTAGAGTATATAGAAGAATTTGTAGGTCCGTTCTTGTTAGAGTGGCTTCCGGGCTTGTTAGCCTCGCCGCAAGCTGCAGACGCTCTCAGTCTTTTGGTCAATCTAGTCAAGTTTAATGCTGCCTATCTTGATGAACCTGTCGTCACTGGCTATGTCAAGTAAGTTGTGTGTTAGGGTGATTCTAATTGTGTTGTTGACCCGTTGGATTTGATAATATTTTTGTCAATGTCATGACAGGAAGCCAGAGTTTTCTATGGTCTAAACTTCTCCGAACATGCACAGACACACATATGAGTGTGCACACATACACACTCACTCAGTCACTCAGTCACTCACTCACTCAGTCACTCACTCACTCACTCACTCACTCACTCACTCACTCACTCACTCACTCACTCACTCACTCACTCACTCACTCACTCACTCACTCACTCACTCACTCACTCACTCACTCACTCACTCACTCACTCACTCACTCACACACACACACACACACACACACACACACACACACACACACACACACACACACACACACACACACACACACACACACACACACACACACACAGAGCGCATGCACGTACAGGGTCTTAAAAAATCTAATTTAAGATGAAATTATGAAGAGTAATATATTGTCTTCATTAAATTTCCAGGCAAGTTGTTGTTCAGTTACATCGGGCGAATGGCGAAACTGAAGCCTTGCAGTGTTTACGCGTCTTGGATGCTGTGTTAGCCTACAGTTACCTACCCTCTCCTGCTCTTCCAACATTCATCATTGCTCTCACGCGAGCAGTCAACGTGCCTCAGTTGACAGCTGAAACTTGGAAGGTATGTGTTCATTATCATCTTTATCTATGTGTTCTTTAATTTGTTTTTGAAAGGTATTTGTTTATTCATCTGTTATTCTATTCCTAGATTGAGAAGATTATTATTATTTTTTTATTTATTTGTTTATTTATTTATTTATTTATTTTTTTATTATATTTTTTTTTGTGCTTATAATGTTTCACCTTGTGTATGATAGGGAGTATTATGATCATAGCAGTTACAGGTTAAAAGAAATTGAAATAACAAGGAATATATTGTGTATTTTTTCATGTGAATTTCTTTTCATAACATTTTGATATGAATATGTTGATTAGCACTGTTTACTTACAGCATTTACATTACATACATATTTGAAATCATACCGTCAAAATGAATCAAGGAACAATCAAATTTTTATATCTTGAAAAAAGGTTTATATAGCTAGATCAATATAGAGATGAAGATCAAGATGTATATACATAACTGTGAGCTTTAAGAACAGATGAATTTTAGATACTGCTTTATATATTTACCTCAAGAATTGATGAAAGTTGGATTATAATTATTCATTCATGGATGATTATTATATCATCATCCCATAGAATGAAGGAGCTTTAAATAAACCTAAGACATTTGACCATTGAAATGGACGTGTTGATCTTTCTGCAGATCATGCGCAACCTCCTGGGCACTCACCTCGGAAACAGTGGTCTTTACGTTTTGTGCCGATTGATACAGAGCGATGGAGATCCACACATGGTCCGAGGAGCCATTTTCTTCCTGACTTCTGCTCTTTGGGGAAATAATAAGGTGTCTTCACTAAATTACAAGCCGGCAGCTGTATTGCCAACACTGCAGCAGGTAGTGTTTGCATGGGATTTTGTTGCGTGATGAAGCATTGATTTCTGTGACTGATGTGTATAAAGAACCACTTGGATAAAAACCCTGAAAAACATTGATTTACCTCTTTAGGAGACATTTAATGCCAGCATTTATTATTATTTTTTTTCTAATCTAATTTTGATTTGAATTGAAAAAGGGTGCATTATGTTTTAGATTAAAATTGAAATGAAGATGAAGGAAGTTTAGAGTAGTTTGTGCTCGCATTCATATCTTGATTTAGTAGTGAATGTTTTCTCTTAATGTACTGACTTTCAGGCCGGAAACAACAACCATGTGCTAGTAGTGTATGAGGTGGCGCTGAGTGTCCAGAAATTGGTTTCCAAAATGTCCCTGGAACTACACCTGTCCTCCTGGGATCTCCTTTTAGACACCCTTAGCAAGCTTTTTGAACATGCAGGTTCGTTTGGAGATATTCTCCTTACAGTCGTCTTGGATTTTGATTCTTTTCTCCTTTTGTTTCTATATTGCATGCTTTTCTTATTTTTGAGGAACTTAGAAAATGAGTGACGAATTCTCCATGTGTTCCTTTTTGGTTTTGTTTTAGATCGTTATGTTCTCCCTCTATTCTGTCAATAAAATAACACGTACCAGTTTATCACAAATCTTATGTCAAGGCATTGCAGTCATTTTTAGGCTTAGTATTAATGATGTGAAATATTAAAAGTTTAGTCTTGATCAATTTACAAACTATCCTACAGATTTTTTTTATATATGTTGAAGGGTACTGTTGTTCAGTGTTTTTTAGTATTACAAAACATAGAATGCTTTTATCACAAGAAATATTTTTTGGTGAGTTTGTTACTTATCTACCAAGGTCCATGTTTAAATAGACCTATGTAATTTTTTTCACATTAAATGCTTGAGGAATGGAAGAATGTTAATTATATTAAAAGTAATAATGTGAAAATTAAATGAAAGGAAGTAGATGTCTGTATAAAGTATTTTTATTTATATTATGGATATTTTCCAGTTGCTTTAGAGGAAAGCCATGAAAAGCAGACTATCCTAACAGTACTGAAGGACACTCTGGATGTCATTGAACAGCTGATTGACCTGCAGCAGTTCGGAGGATCTTTGGATAAATTCTTCTTTCTGATTGATCTCTACGCCCACCTTCGTCCGGTAAGTTTCTGTTATTTTTCTGTATTAGTCACTTGTTCTTTGTTAGTCACTTTCACTTGTTCTTTGTCTGTTATTTATGATCTTTGCTTATCACCTTCACATGTTCTCTGTTTTTTATCTCTGTATTCTTTTCTTTTTTACAGTAATACTTGGTGTAAGTTCAAGGAAGATCCCTGTTATTGACTCATGCTAGGGCCATCTTGGGGGACTGCCTATGATATTGATTATATTTCTTTCATGTACATTACCAAGGGATTTTTTGAAATGTGAAAAAATTCTCATCCTCTGCACTTCCCCAAAAGCGAATGACAATTTTGTAAACTCGATTTGTGGATGGTTTGATAAATGTAGATAAAAACTAGTATAAACAGCCTAATCTGTATAGCTGCGGAATCTGCAGGAATAAAGGGATCTGTTAAAACCTGAGTATCTATGACTAGCAAGGAAGATGCAAGCTTCATGAAACCTTATAGTACTGAGTCCGAAGACAGATTGGTTGCTGTTGCATAGTAGACATCCAACCCATTGAATATAATGTTGCATTAGACTATCGCAGTCCATAATAGTAAATAGTTCTTAAAGATTAAGCTTATATTTACACTTAACTTTGGTCGTAAATGGATGAGGTAGATGAATTTTATTTCTTATTGTTTCATTAAACTTTTTTTCAGGAATCATCAGTCTTACGTCTCTTAGACCACCAAGCCCAAGCCATGGATCCACTGCGTCCACATTGGTTGGCTAATTTAGGAACGCTTCTACACCAGTACTATCGGCGGGACCCAAGGCCAAATATCCGAACCAAGGCGCTAGCTATACTGTCTGATGTGTACAATAATAACAGGTATCATTTTTTTTATTTTTTATTTTTTTACTATTATTACTGCTTGTTTTATATAGCAGTAATTTCTATTTCCCAAATGCTTTATATATGCATGTGCTTGTTACTGTATTTTTTTTTTTTTTTTTTTTCTGTTTTACTCCTCCCTTTGCCTATTTTATGTATATCAATTGACACAAAATTTCTTCTTGTTCAGGTACTTGTATGGAACTGACATGGTTAGAAATGTTGTCACTATACAAATGGAAGGCATTGAAACAGAACGGAATGTAGGAGTCAGAACTGCAGCTGTCAACTTGCTGGTTCACATAGCCATCACTCAGAAATCGTCTGTCGTGCCAGATATTCTCAACATGCTGGAAAAGGTACGTACCTCATTTATTACTTGCTGCTCTGATATGGCGAGTTGTGTGCATCAGTTTGAGAATTTAGAGTGATTCAACAATATGTTTTTATTAGATTTATCATGGAGAATATTTAATTAGCTTAGAATATTAAGGAAACATTTGGCTTGTAGAACACAAACCTTCCATTATATTAATTGCTTATTTTTCAGATCGTTATTGCCCCATATTCAAGTGCCGGTGACTGTGTGCAAGTAGTGAGGGAGAGTGAGGCTGCAGACATTATCGCTGCAGTGGCAGGTTTGATAAGGATTTTCAAGAAAAAATTATGGGAATTACCATCATCATATGCCATACAAGCTTATAGGATATTGCTGTCCTGCATCGAACATCATTATCGTAATCAGACTGTACTTGAAGGAGTGTCGAGAGTTAGGCTTCAGGTGAGTTTTTGGTGATATTGAGTTCCTGTTTATAGAAATGGCAATGTAGAGAGATGTTTAAAAGCAGCATAAAATGTTAATCTTATTTGAAGTGTTGCTAAATAGATACGAGAATACACAAGTCCTAGTTTAGATGCTAATAGCTTCATCTTGGTATTGAATTTCAGATATTTGAAATGATTTTTGAGATGAGGGCCAATTCCAAATACCAGCTAGGATTCCCAAGGATCAGTGAAAAGAACGGTCAAGGAGAGGAAGACAGTTCCACCTCATTGCTTCCACAGTATTCACCGTACATAGTAGTCGATCATAAACATGGGCAGCTACTAAAGGATGCTGAACAGGAGCACGGTGACAAGCAGTTACCATCAGGTTGATAGAAATTCTCTCTTCAAAGATATTAGATATATCTGTTTACTTTTCTTCTTATTTAATGATTATGATATGTTAACTAAGGAAGGATATACTTGTATTGCTAAATAAGAGAGCATAACAGCTTGTGTCAAAAGAATACTATTTTGAAAGAAAAAAAATCTGCATATTCTCATTCTGTAACTTATCTTCGATTAGTTTCTTATGGACAAAATGCTTTATCATTGACACTAATGGTCTATGGTCTTATGGCAGGTATTGCAAGTGAGGCAAGTCAAGAAGAACCTGAGGGAGCACTGTCCGATGCCACTCCACTTCTCGCGCAGCCCAAGGTGGAGGTCACACACCTGTCGCTAACACAATCTGCCATGACTGTTATTGTAGCTATGAAGAAAGAAAAGGGTATGTGGAATTTCTTGGTTTCTGTGAATAATTAATTTGATACTTGATGATGTTGATCTTATCTTTCTTCTGTTGGAATGAACTGTCATAATGATGTAAATTGCTTCATGTATATGTAGACTTTTTCTAGTGATCACTCTTGTTAAAATTGTACATTGGTTCTTTCTTGTAGTCTGCACAAATTCAATTCATTTACTATATTATTGACGGATTAAGTTAAGAGTGAGAATGATGAATTATTTTGCATATTTGATATCTGGTTTAACTTATTGCTGATTACAATGAGGACAGTGATTCTGATAAACAGTGCTGCTGTTAGTAGTGGATCATGGATGGGAGGGTTTCTACTGTTCATCCTGTTGGTTTTAAAGAGAAGTAGTAATTCCAGTAATACAGATACTTCCCATTTACCCATTATTCATGCTCTTGTGATGTTGAGCAATGATTGTATCTTGATATATTTTATTGTGTACTTTGTATTGTAACATGATATTCAATGTAACTAACTGAGTGTTGCTGAAATGTTTTCTGTTTAGAGTTCATATATATCAGTGTTTTTGTCAAAGAAAATTAAGCTGCAGGTAGTTTTGTAGAGTATTAAGTATATGGTATTACTTGTATCACATAGAAAGAAGGACCAAAAAATAAGATGAGGACAGACTTTTATATTTTATTTTCCACTGTAATCATGGATGGATGGATGTCTGGGTTTCAACCAATTTGTGTCAAGATTTCAAATCACCACCTATGACTAGAATAATTGTTCATATTTAACACTATTCATACATTTGTCAGTAAATGAATAACTTCTTCACTAATGTGTACACCAACTCATCTCCGTATAACTGTAGTAAAGCAAGGCTGTACCACATCTCCGTAAATAACCCAAAATTCTCGCTGGCCAGATTGGGAAGTCTTGCGGATGATTTTGGAGCGTGTGCCGCAGGTCCTGCAGAACAAGGCACTTATCCTGTCTCGTGATGGCAATGATATCGACTACTTTGCCGCTGCTCTCTGTGCTCTGGTGAGTAAGGCATTTTTTTGTAGGCATTGACGTTCATTCAGCTTGTGTCTGTCCTCTATGTGTTTTTTTTTTTTTTTTTTTTTTTTTTTTTTTTTTAAATCTTGAGAGGAATGATAGAATGCTGGTCAATATAGATATCTAGAGGTTTTTAAAATATGAATGCAAAAAAATTAGTTCAGGAATAAGCTGAGTGTTTGTTTGAAATCAACTTCCAGGTTTCAGAGGATACAATTCCAACTAATGCGCGTGCTTCTTTCCTTTTTTCTTTCACCAGGTTACGGAAAAGTCCCTAGGGTTGCCAGAATCTCTACACAATACTCCGGCAAAATTCACCAAGTCAGATTTCCAGAGCTTCGTCTTTCCAGTTTTGGCAACTCTGGCATCGTACCACATGCACTTAGAGTCCGTGATCCAGCAGAAGGTATGCACGGCAGGTCATTCTGTTTGATTATGTTTACTTCTCTGTTAGGACAGTGTGTGAAGAAAGGAGAGAAATTTTATTGTTTTTTATTCTTATATTTATTATGTGTTTCTTTGTATATGTTGTAGTTGTCAATGCAGGTTGTTTGATTTTAGAGTTACTATGTATATGAAAATCATCTCTTTGCAATGTTGCTAATATTATTATTCTTTTTATTATTATTACTATTATTATTTATTATTATTATTATTTTTAATTATTTTGAGATCTGTAGTATGGTTTTCCTTTTACAAGGTGATTGATTTAGTATGATTACAGGTCATTAAATGCCTGGAGCTTGGTGTTTTAAGTAGATGCGCGGGACCATTGTGCGTGAGTGCTCTGACCTTGTGCGTTCTGGAAATGAGAGATTCGATGATCAAACTGCTTCGAGAGGTCATGATAAACCTCTCGAAGATAACTGCCACTGTCCAAAATGCTCAACCAATCTTAGAATTTCTTTCAAGTAAGTATCGACGTGATGCTGTTCCATTTCAGGTTGTGACATATGGGGTTGAATGGATACTTGGAACAAACTAGGCCAATACATTGTTTCTCTGGATTAATTTTCCGTGTTTTGTATTCCCAGCTTTGCTCCACCTGCCAAAAGTGTATGCCAGTTTTGTGTCTGACCAGTACATGTCAATCTTTGCGATTGCTATACCGTACACAAATCCATTCAAGTTCAACCATTATATTGTGTCACTTGCATACCACGTCATTGCCATGTGGTTCCTCAAGTGCCGACTTCCTTTCAGAAGGCATTTTGTGCCATTTATATCTAAGGTTAGTCTCTTTCTGTCTCTGTCTCTCTCTCTCTCTCTCTCTCTCTCTCTCTCTCTCTCTCTCTCTCTCTCTCTCTCTCTCTCTCTCTCTCTCTCTCTCTCTCTCTCTCTCTCTCTCTCTCCCCCCCCCCCTCCCTCCCTCCCTCCCTCCCTCCCTCCCTCCCTCCCTCCCTCCCTCCCTCCCTCCCTCCCTCCCTCCCTCTCTGTCTCTCTCTCTTCCTCCCTCTCTCTTCCTCTCTCTTTCTTCCTCCTCTCTCTTTCTTCCTCCTCTCTCTCTCTTCCTCTCTCCATCTCTCGCTCTCCACATTTGATATTCTTTCATGATTTTGGTGTTCTAGTTCAGTATTTAGCGATTAGGAGACAAATCTTTACAATTAGGCCTAGTTGCAAGCTTTTAAGTTGATTGGTATATTTCTGAGCTGAGAGTGTTGTGTGTAGCTGATTGATAATGATAAGTAATGATTGGTATTCGGCAAAGATAAAGAGGGAAGTATAATGAACTTTAGCATAATGGAAATTCTATCTGTGTTTTTCCACCAATTTAAAAAAAATGTTTTTTCCAGAATTTAAACATGATTCTAACAAATGAAGAGGCTGCCACACGAAGAAGAAGTGCAAGTGCCAGCGAACAGGTAATTATAAGCTCAGTTTCTGGTGTCTCTTATATCGTTGATTTTTTTGGCATAGAGACGTCAGGTTATAAAAGATGAGATAGTTAAAATAAAATAAGGCTTAGACATGTATTTTTTCGGTTCTTCACGCCTTCATTGTTATCAAATTTCCTCTCTCTGCTAGTGGTGCCATCCACTGCTTTTCATGGTCTTTCCATAGTGAATAAATTTTAGAAGGCTGTTGTAGATTTCATTCATGGATTTAAGTCATGAGTGAAAAGTTATCACCAGTTTTTATTTTCAAAAGAATGGCTATACTCAGTTTTTTTTCGTTTTGCTTTATTAGTAATGCATGAACATAGGTATCCATCAGGAGGTTTTGATTTTGATATTTTGAACCTGTATTTATGATTTACGATTTTTTTTTTTTTTTTTAATTCAAGTTTGTCAGTGTCCCAGCGGATCTTAATCTTTTTGGAACTCATTCTATTCTGACATGGAAATACCTTTCAAAAATACTTCATCATATTTTGTAATATACCCCGTGATATTAGATTGAAAATAGGACTTGTATTGGTGACAAAGTTGAAAACTGTTATATTAGGTTTACTATGAGATATGATCCTGCTTCATTATAAACTATGATTTCCTTATATTTTTCATATGTTAATGATTTATGGTTATGCATTTGTCAGGCATAAAATCACAGGATATATATAAGTGTGTGAGTGAGTGTGAGTGAGTGAGTGTGAGTGAGTGAGTGTGAGTGAGTGAGTGTGAGTGAGTGTGAGTGAGTGAGTGAATGTGAGTGAGTGTGAGTGAGTGTGAGTGAGTGAGTGAGTGAGTGAGTGAGTGTGAGTGAGTGAGTGAGTGAGTGAGTGAGTGAGTGAGTGAGTGAGTGAGTGAGTGAGTGAGTGTGAGTGAGTGAGTGAGTGTGAGTGAGTGAGTGTGAGTGAGTGAGTGAGTGAGTGAGTGAGTGAGTGAGTGAGTGTGAGTGAGTGAGTGAGTGTGAGTGAGTGAGTGTGAGTGTGAGTGAGTGAGTGTGAGTGAGTGAGTGAGTGTGAGTGTGAGTGAGTGAGTGTGAGAGTGAGTGTGAGTGTGAGTGAGTGAGTGTGAGTGAGTGAGTGAGTGAGTGAGTGAGTTAGTGACTGTGAGTGAGTGTGAATGAGTGAGTAAGTGAGTGTGAGTGAGTAAGTGTGAGTGAGTGAGTGTGTGTGTGTGTGTATGTGTGTGTTTGTGTGTGTGTGTGTGTGTCTGTGTGTGTGTGTGTGTGTGTGAGTGAGTGAGTGAGTGAGTGAGTGAGTGAGTGAGTGTGTGTGTTGGTGCATGTGCATGAATGTGTGTGTGAGTTGAGTTTGTGAGAGATAGAGTGAGTGAGTGAGTGAGTGAGTGAGTGAGTGAGTGAGTGAGTGAGTGAGTGAGTGAGTGAGTGAGTGAGTGAGTGAGTGAGTGAGTGAGTGAGTGAGTGAGTGAGTGAGTGAGTGAGTGAGTGTGTGTGTGTGTGTGTGTGTGTGTGTGTGTGTGTGTGTGTGTGTGTGTGTGTGTGTGTGTGTGTGTGTGTATCTGTGCATGTGTGCTTGCATGTGCAGGCTTGTGTGTGTGTCTGTATGCATGCATATGGATATAGGGATTTACTTCAACATTTTATATCCTTGCATATATGAAAGTGACTTTGAGGCTTAAAAAAATCATTCAACCTTCCACTTGACTGTCTCTGGTTTCTGGATTATTATGTGCTGGATGTGTTAAATGCTTCCACTTTTGCTTATCTTTCCCACTCCACAAGCTTAGATACACTCAAGATACACCTGCTGCAGTTACATCAGCTTCGGCACAAACACTTCTACTTGGTGTGGGTGTTTGTGCACACCTGTTCATCACTGTGGTTATTTAGTCATTGCAGTGTATGTCAGTAATGTCAAATTTACAATCAGAGAATGTGGATATATTTTCTTGTGCTCTGCCAATAGTAGAAGGCAAGATCAGTTCAAAAGCCGAGACAATGCACAAGATTTTGAGTACATGAAAGAGGTACGAGAAATAAAACTATATTTTAGGAAATCCTCATGCTGAGTACTGCTAGATGAGGTGACAAATAAGAATGAGGACAGGAATGGGAATAGCTATTTCGGGCAAATGGACAATAAAGCTAAGAAGTCTGAGGAAATTGTTGGTATTCAGAAAGTGTATTCCTGCTTTGTTACTAAAAAGAAAGAAAGAAAGAAAGAAAGAAAGAAAGAAAGAAAGAAAAAGTATTATTTGTACAGGGCTTGCAGAAAGATTAAATCTTGGTAATCCATGACAACCATTGGTGATTTTATATTTTGATTAGTACTTGTGTGAATTACTCTCTGATGAAATCAAGACTGCAAAGTATTATGAAAATTGGTGATGACTTAAATGTAGTAAACATGGTAATACCAGTATAGATAAAGACCATGAAAAGATTGGTTTAGAATAGAAGCACATTCTCTTTTGTTTTATGCTGATGTGTAGATATAGTTATTGTGTTATGGTTGGTAACTGAGAATTTTATTGGTTTATTTAGAAACCAAGAGATCGTTCCACTAAACTTTAATGCTGAATTTATTTTCATGATATAACGAGTATACCAGATTATACCAAGGATAAGGTTTAGCAATATAAAAAGGGGCAACTCTTTGAAAGCATCAAGGGGCAACAGTAATTTTTGATATAGCATTTCACGCCACAAAGAAAACATGAAATTTTATCATTTGTCCGAGTTACATTGCATCTAAAGTTTTGGATTACCTCCTAAATTAAAAGAAGTTATTAAAGATAGAGATATAGGAAAATATAATATATATAACAAGGATTTATTCAGACACTGTTGAGTGCACGTCATGATTGTATTGAATGCATTAACGGGTTTTATCAAGTTTTTAAAATGCTACTGCCTGTTTAATGTAATTACTCAGATACTTGTAGAGAATCAGTTCGATAAGTATTTTTAAGTGTGTGTTTGACTATTCCTGATGTAATGAATTTTGTGAACTTAACATCTTGTTTTCAATTCTACTGAAAATTTACAGGCAATACTCCTTGCTCGAGCAAAAATGGCTCGGTCTCAGTCGTTCTCTCACAAACGTCTTGAAGAAATATATAACAGTGAAGCTGAGCCACCTTTGAACACTGTATGATACGGAGAATGTCATGATGTATTGAAAGACAAGAACAATTTTGAGCGACAGATATTCTAGATATTTCGAACTGGAATTGATCCAGCTCACTATCTCAATTTTTTCGCTCAGAATTGTTTGCGTCTCTGTTTTGAACAAATCTATGTGAACACTTGCTTTTTAATGCAGAGAATTTAGTAAGAGTAACATATTTTGTATTCAAGATGTTAGCTTAAGGTTTCATCTCAAAGCCGACTATTCTTCGTCAATATGGAGACTAAAAAAGAAAATGGAATAAAACTAATGATTACAAAACTGCTTGAAAATATGTATAACTTCATTAGATTTCAACTATTAATAACATTAGGCTTTTGACTGTGAGCTAGACTTACTGAGCTTTTTGTGAACGAATTGTCCGTGTACCTTCACTGTTTCTTTGAAGCTTAGATTTTCCAAATATTGATAAGCATGTAGGGGACATATTTAGCTGCCCCTCTCCTTGAAAGCATGACTTTAATCGCTGACTTAAAGCAAGAATCTTGTCATTATGTGTTCAGCCCTCAGTGGCAGAGTGTCTCGTCAGAAGCACCTTGGTAGCGTTCTTGTCCTTTCTTCTTTCTTTGTGCATTGTGAGCATATTTTTAGTCTTCCAGTCAATGACAAGAAATTCTGAGGTCTTGAGGGAGATGCTCTCGTTGACTGTCTACTATCTAATGTGTCAAAGTTCAGATATTTATAAGGGAAGTGTATATGTATTGGTACAAGGTAGATGGACACTGTAGTTTTGCCTTGTCTGTTTCATTTAAGCACAGATGGTGGGGGGTCACCAAGGAGTCAATGACTTGGCTTACCTCCCTCTCTATCTCCCTCTCTGCTTCCCTCCCTCCCTCTTCCTTTCCCTCTCTCCCTCCCTCCCTCCCTCTCTCCCTCCCTCTCTCCCTCCTTTCCTCTCTCCTCCTTCCCTCTCTCTCTCCTTCCCTCCTTCTCCTCCACTTCCTCCTTCCTTCCCTCCTTCCTTCCCCTCCTTCCTTCCCTCCCTCCCTCTCTCCCTCCCCTCTCTCCCTCCTTCCCTCTCTCCCTCCTTCCCTCTCTCCCTCCTTCCCTCTCTCCCTACTTCCCTCCCTCCCTCCTTCCCTCCCTCCCTCCCTCCTCCCTCCCTCCCCTCCCTCCCTCCCTCTCTCTCTCTCTCTCCCTCTCCTCTCTCTCCTCTCTCTCTCTCTCTCTCTCTCTCTCTCTCTCTCTCTCTCTCTCTCTCTCTCTCTCTCTCTCTCTCTCTCTCTCTCTCTCTCTCTCTCTCTCTCTCTCTCTCTCTCTCTCTCTCTCTCTCTCCCTCCCTCCCTCCTCTCCCTCCCTCCCTCCCTCCCTCCCTCCCTCCCTCCCTCCCTCCCTCCCTCCCTCCCTCTTCTCTCTCAGTCTATCCCTTTCCCCCTCTTTCTCCCTCCCTTTCTCTCTATCTCTCTCTCTATATCCCTCCTTCCCTCCCTCCCTCCCTCTCTCTCCCTCCCTCTCTCTCTACTTTCATCCCTCCCTCTTCTCTCTCAGTCTATCCCTTTCCCCCTCTTTCTCCCTCCCTTTCTCTCTATCTCTCTCTCTATATCCCTCCTTCCATCCCTCCCTCCCTCTCTCCCTCCCTCTCTCCCCCCCTCTCTCTCTCTCTCTCTCTCTCTCTCTCTCTCTCTCTCTCTCTCTCTCTCTCTCTCTCTCTCTCTCTCTCTCTCTCTCTCTCTCTCTCTCTCTCTCTCTCTCTCTACTTTCATCCCTCCCTCTTCTCTTTCAGTCCATCCCTTTCTCCTTTTCATCCCTCCCTCCCTCCTCCCCTCCCCCGTCCTTCCTCCCATCCTCCCCACCTTCCTCCCCACCTTCCCTTCCTTCCTTCCTTCCTTCCTTCCTTCCTTCCTTCCTTCCATCCATCCTACCTTCCTTCCTATTTTCCTTCCTTCCTTCCTTCCTTCCTTCCTTCCTTCCTTCTCTCTCCTCTCTCTCTCTCTCTCTCTCTCTCTCTCTCTCTCTCTCTCTCTCTCTCTCTCTCTCTCTCTCTCTCTCTCTCTCTCTCTCTCTCTCTCTCTCTCTCCCTCTCCCTCCCTCCCTCCTCCTCCCTCCCTCCCTCCTCCCTCCCTCCTTTCTCCCTTCCTCCCTTCCTCCCTCCCTCCCTCCCTCCCTCCCTCCCTCCCTCCCCTCCCTCTTCTCTCAGTCTCTCCCTCCACCCCTCTTCCTCCCACCCTCCCTCCCTCCCCTTCTCTCCCTCTCTCCTTCTCTCCTCCTCTCCTTCTCTCCTTCTCTCCTTCTCTCCCTCTCTCCCTCTCTCCCTCTCTCCATCTCTCCCTCTCCCTCTCTCCCTCCAGCCCTTTCTCCCTCCCGAGTCTTTTATCTCTAATGCTACGATTATCATTATTAATGTTGTTATTGTTAGTATTGGCAGTATTATAGAATTTCAATTTTACCAATATAAAGAGATATGAAAAAACTTTTCTCTCCAAAATTTCAACAAAAACTGGTAGATCAGGTATGCCAAGTGGTTGAATCTTTAGTGACAGCAATTATGGGGCTATCAACGTGAAACAGAATTGATAAACTGAAACCACAATGGACTTATATTAGTCTTTGATTCTTAAAAATTTGTGTATTTCATGAGGAAAATGAAGCGTGGTATTTTTTGCATTAGATTTAGCAAGTGTTCCTATAGTGCTAGGTTGTAGAGCACTAGTTGGCTTTAAGCACAAATGGAATAAAACTAAACTTGGATGTGTATATATATGGATCTTTTGTGGAAGCAAAATCTCAATAAAGTGGGCATATATATTTTTTTTCTGTAATAACAAAAAAATAAGAATAAAATGTAGATGCACACCATACAAGTTTGAGTGCCAAAATTCTCTTATTGATTTCTTTGATGAAAATCTGAGTGTATCCAAAAGAAGACATATATATGCAGTATATATCTGAACTACACTACTTTACCAGGTCTGAAAACACAGTTTGACTGCCATGGAACACATGCATGTAGACAAAAAAGCTTTGGTTAAAAGAAGACTTGCGTTGCGTATGCAGAGTAATCATCAAGCACAGAAATTAATTCATTGAATATCTTTTGTTTTATAAAGTGGTATATCTACATGTATGTATATTAAACATGACTGTTTATTTTGAAAAATACATCACTAATGTATTTAAGAGGAAAGTTCTGAGATGAGATATAATCATGTCTTTCTTAAACAGGGTAGGGGAAAGGGAGACATAGACATGATCCAGTTTCACAATGACTTGCGGGAGACGTGTGTTGATTTGATGGCACGCTACACCTTTGCATCCTGCGCACCTCTGCCCAAAAGGTAAGTTTGAATGTACTTGCTGGTTACTAATGTTTGAGGTAAAGATTGGTAGTCAAAGTAGAGGAAGAGATGCATTATTTTCTCTATTGTTTATGTAATGTTTATGATTACTGTTTCAATGTTTTCTGTTAATTCACTCATGGTGAGATTTGCAGTTGCCATTCCGAACCATGCAACGGGTGGCACAGTCAACCACTGAAGAGAAAAATTAAAAGTTTTTGAAATATAAATTTAGTCTGTTCTGTTGGCTATGGTATGAAGTATTGCTTAAGTAATAAGGCTAAAAAATAAGTTTTTTTCCCCCAATAACTTTAACCAGGACAAAAAAAGTGAACTGCTCAGCACGCACAACTTAGAGCTGGCTCAGTCATGTATGATGTGGTTGGATGTCATTCCAGCACGAGTTATGGTTTACCCATGATGTGATGGAATGTCATCTGGCATGAGTGGGTTAATTATTAGATTTGACTTGAGCAAGGATGATAATACTATGGTTTGTTTTTCAGAGGGACTGTTGCTGAAATGCTGGTGTCAGGAGGTCAGTCTCAGACCTGGCTCATAGGAAACAAGTTGATCACAATCACAACTTCTGGTTGTTCACAGCGGCCACTGAGACAAGGCCTGTGTGACAAGTGTTTGCAACTTTGTAACCTTGAAAAAAGTATGTTTACCTTTGATACTTTGGAGTCATCCTCTACATGTGTGTGGGCCTTTGTGGGGCTGTGAGGGATGTGGCCGTAGGTGGGGATATGGTGGTGTGTGGGTGTGTAGACAAATGTGTATGGGTGGATGGAAGCTGTAGACCTACCTGATAATATAATTTTTGTTGTTGTGTGTCAAATATGAATTTAGTGTCATGCTTATGTGAGGTAGACTAGATTTAGGGGAATTTTGTTTCAGGAACACCTGCACCAGAGACTTTTGCTGCCAGCACCAACCTCAATCGTAGGAGACATCGCTCAGAATTCCATAGGACAATATCACATGAAGTTAGTGTCCTTCATTTTATTATATTTTTACATTTAATTAACCGTGATATACAACAATATGCTCAAGAAAATGAAAAAAGGTTTTCATGAAATATTTTGGCATTATTTTACAGGCAAAGCACAAGCCACAGAGTAAGGATGACCTACACATGTGGTCAGTAAAGAGAGAAAATGGAGATGGACTTACCCCATTAGTTGACCAAGGTGAGGAGGACTACTTAGCCAAACAAAATATGCTGTTGGCTTTTGCAGGTGGAATCAGAGGAAAAAGAACATGTGCAGCCAAAGTTTGTTATGTTATTATTGATATTTATAATCCAAGTACTTTGCTCTTGTTTAATAATTATGTAGTTGTTAATTTTAGAACTTGCAACACACATTACAAAAGGGCCAGTAGGTAGCCTGTGATTTGCCTCTTCTAATATGGATCTCTTTCCATCTTGTGAGCTGATAGTGCATTTTGTTTCTCCATCCTACTTTTGTGATTAATGTGGATTGTGATAGAGGTTGCTGTATAATTATGGCATAATATGATCTGGGAATACTGTTTAATGTATTCAAATGATATCTCTTCATGAAGTTAATGTTCTTGTATATGGATGTATACATGCAAGCTGTATTAGGTTATTCTTTTATTTGAATTATGTTCTTGTATATCTATGGTCGTGTGTCAGAATATGATTATATGTGTATGTTTAAATTTGCATTTGTTGTTTGTAAGAGTGTCCGTGGTCTTGGGTTTGTGTTTTCTGTGTACTCTTAGTGTGATATACCATATAGTTTATGCTTGGCAATTTTTTCAGTGTTTATTATGCCAGGGGAA
>NC_091553.1:47482686-47485186 GCF_042767895.1 Penaeus vannamei
TATATATAGAAACATTTTATGGATGGCTTCTTAAGTTGTTATATAGGAAAAAGGTATACCTAGTTATTTATATTCATGGTTTACAAAGCCTTAAAGAGTTTCAAAAAGCAAGATACTCTTTAAGTCCTGATGAGCATGTAGATTTTGGCCATCTTGGATATTTAAAATCTTGGGGAGTTAAGAAAGTTAAATGTTTTTCATTATTCAAAATATACGTAAAATATCCAGAATACTCAGACGTGAATGCTTCTTATATACAGCAACAAGTATAAACATTGCAATATTATTTTATTCATTGACCTATTTGTATGATTCTACTTACATTCACTTCCAGGTTGTTTACCATATTGCAACGCTAATGCCCACGAAAGAGTCTGATCCAAATTGCACAGGAAAGAAGAAACATATAGGCAACAATTATGTTACCATAGTTTACAATGAGAGTGGTCAGTCATATAATATCAATACTATTAAGGTAAGAATAAAAGATTATTTGTACTTATTGGTGTGAGAGTGAGAAAGAGAGTGAGAGTGTGTGTGTGAGTGTGAGTGTGAGTGCAAGAGAGAGTGAGAGTGTGTGTGTGAGTGTGAGTGTGAGTGCAAGAGAGAGTGAGAGTGTGAGTGTGAGTGTGAGTGCAAGAGAGAGTGAGAGTGAGAGAAAGAGAATGAGTGAGAGTGTGCATGTGCACACATGTTTGTGCTAGTATGAGTGAGAGAGTGTGTGTGAGTAAAATTAGGCTTTATAGAGAGAAACTGGTACCTTATTGTATTAAGGTATTGTCTTACTTCATTTGAACTTGGCTAGACAGATAAGATAAAAAGCAATATCCTATTATCTTCTTTTTCCATCATTTTTAAGCATGACATCCATAGAAACAAGTGCATATGTTATTGTTATAATATATTAATTTGTTAATCTAGGTCACAGTGAGGAACAATCCTAATTATATTTGTGTGGGATCCCTCCAGGGTCAGTTCAACCACACCATTGTTGAGGTGGTGCCGGCCGACCACTCCACCAATAGCGTTGGTGTACTCTGTCGACCAGAATTGGCTGATTTTGTTGGCGGAGGCGGGGACCCTCGATTAGTGTCTGACACTAACCTTCCCATTCTCGTGCGTCAGCTTGCTCTTCACGCAGATGTGAGTGTGGGCTATTCTCTGTATTGATCAGCCATCGGCAAAAGATTGTTTTCTTCATTATCAACATTATCAAGCAACATCAGTCATCATCAACAACAACATCAACATCAACATCAACATCAACATTATCATCATCATCATCATTATCATCATTATCATTATCATCCTCATCATCCTCATCCTCATCATCATCATCATCATCATCATCATCATCATCATCATCATCATCATGATCACCATCATGAATCATCATCATCATCATCATATGATCATCATCATCATCATCATCATCATCATCATCATCATGATCACCATCATGAATCATCATCATCATCATCATCATCAGTCATGATCACCATCATTAATCATCATCATCATCATCATCATCATCAATTTTTGGATCTATTGCTACCTGATTTTAGGGCATTTACTTATTATGATCTGGTAGTCTTTTAGCCTCTCTTGGGTTGTTTTTTCACCGGTATTTGCTAGCTTGATTTGAAGATAAGCCATTTTTTACATGCTCTTAGTATCTGCAGTTTATTAACTTGATACTTATATGATTCATTTATTATATTCTATAATACCATTATCTCTCAGGCATTATTTATAGCAATATTTAAGATTTTGTGCATCAGAGATAATTATTCCCAACCGTGTTAAGCTTAAATCTATTCTGTCTTTTCAGCTTGCTTCCATGATATGGGAGTCGTTAAACCGTCCACCCCATAATCCATACGCCAGCAATTGGCTCGAGAGATTAAGAAAAATCAGGAAGATCCGGCAAACCATCCTAACTTCACCCGAGGGCCAGCAGTCGGCCAACACCCTTGATTTTACGGACATGATAGAGACAGACAAGGGTGAGAAAGCGAGAGTCGGAAGCTCGGCCAACTGGAACCCCTTTTTGACCTAGAGGAAATATTGTACTATTGTGAACATATTTTTTTGGAAATGTGGCTCCCGTTACATGCCATGCAGAAGAGATTCTAATAGTAACTCAATATATTTATCTACTGAAAGGATTTATGGTTATATCTTAGCTTTATTTTGTTTTATCATTTTTTTTATTATTTTATGACAAAGATACTTTAAGTTCTGATATGTTACAATGTGCACAATAGAGAGCAAATAATAAAAGATATATGTGATGCATTTTACGCTCTTTGAATTTGTTTTGTCTTTCCTACGAGAGGTTTTCATATGTCATATATATGAAGCAATGGAGTGCTCTCTTTCAGATTATCTAGAAATGATAAAATTCTAAGAAGACAGGATGACATTATTCATGGGAACATAATGGCAAAATCATAACCCAAGCAGAATGATAACGGAAAAATTTGTCTCCTTTTATTCG
>NC_091553.1:47495186-47502686 GCF_042767895.1 Penaeus vannamei
GCTGTCCTGGCTGCCATCTGGCGGTCCGGTACCGTTCCTCCTGACCTGTTGAGGGGTGTGGTCATCCCTCTCTGGAAGGGGAAGGGGCCGTTGGGACTACAGCAATCATCGAGGCATCACACTGCTCAGTATACCTTCTGAGACGTATCAGAGACCATCTACTGAGGCACCAGAGACTGGAGCAATCCGGATTCACTCCTGGTAAGTCCATAATAGACCATATCCTCGCGCTTCGAGTCATTGTAGAGCGCCGCCGTGAGTTCGAGCGTGGGCTGCTTGCAGCCTACATCAACCTCAAGAAGGCGTTCGATACGGTGCATCGGGAGTCACTTTGGGAGATCCTGAGACTGAGGGGAATTCCAACAAGGATTATTGGACTAATAGCAAGCCTGTATACTGGTACTAAAAGTGCTGTAAAGTGTGGTGGGTCCTGTCGAGCTTCTTTCCTGTTAGTTCAGGAGTGAGGCAAGGCTGTGTCCTTGCGCCAACTCTTTTCAACACTTGCATGGACTGGATACTGGGCAGAGCTACTGTTCAAGGTCATTGTGGAGCAACACTGGGCGATATCAGTGATGGCTCCCCCGTCCCTCTTGACTCGCTCCTTCACGCTGGAGGCCTGGGTCCCTGCCGGAGCGAGGGCGAGGCAGCACAGCCCCACGAGCACGGCGCACAGCTTCATTCTGCAGGAGGACGTGGAGAGGGATGGAACAATCACGAAAATAAACAAGGAATAAACAATGAATGTACATGAGCAGGGATGGAATAATCACGAAAATAAACAAGGTATAAACCATAAATAAACATGGATTCGTGCCGGCGAAAACAATATGGCTATGCAGTATATTCTCCATAAATCTTCATTACTAGATTTTTACTTTTTTTTAGTCTTTTATTGTTGGAATTCCAGTAGTAATTTAACCGTAAATGATAAGTAATGAAGAACCATAAATTACCACTTTTATAATGGTGACTTAGGCCGAATATTAACAAAAGGTGCCTTTACTCCAGAGAGAAAAGAGAAAATGCCAACCTGGAGAGAGAAGTATCGCGTTCAGCAGACCAGCTCGGTTTGCGAATGTCGAGATAGATAGTGTGTAAAGAAGAGGGGGGGAAGGAAGAGTGGGGATAGGAGAAGGATAAGGAGGAGGAAAAGAATTTCAGGAGGAGAAGAAGGAGCCGGGGCTTCACCCAGCCTGCGGGGTAAACTTGGGGTAATAGTTGGAGTGGGTTTGTTGAAAGAGGAAAAGGATCGAGGGGCCCAGCGCCATCGGCGGACTCGCGTGTTCACCGCGCGGTCATACCTCGCGAGATGGTGCGGCTAACTGATGGGGAGGGGAAAGAAGTTAGCAGGTTTTTGGCGCCATCTGTGGTATGCTCGGAGCCACGGCCTCTCGACCGTGGCTCCAGAGCTCTCCCTCGGCTAACCGTCACCGCTGAAGCAGGATGAAGCTCGAGTGAGGCCACACAGAGGCTGGCCACTCCCGCCCGGGTCGAGAGGAGATTTCTCTCCCTCGGCCGCAGGTCTTCCGGAGGGGCGCGGCTCGGGCGGCCTCACCACGATTGGGTTAACTCCACTGGCCGTGACGCTTCTTTCCTCGGCTCGCACAAACCCTTACGGATTTGTGGTCCTGGCACGAGTACTACCTTGACTAAGGATTCTTTGGGCTATGTATAGTACTGTTGTAAAGAGGTAGATGTTATCTGGGGGCATGCTATGCTGTAAGCTGTCAATAGTTGCTCTTGAATCTGTATGAATGACAACGTGCCCTCCCCTCAGGGACGCGTGTGTCAATGCTTCCATGATCGCAACCGTTTCAGCCTGAAGCGTTGAGGCATTGTTAGTGACCCTAATGGATGCTGTGGTATCCTTTGTTGCAAAGCCGGCGCCTGCAGTATGGTTTATTGGATCCACGGATCCGTCCGTGTAGTATGTTATACTACCCGGCGGAGTTATTTGTTCAATGACCCTTTGTGCTTGTGCCTTTAGGCTAGGCATGGAATATTGATCTTTTCTCATTGTGAGATTTAGAATTGAGAATTCGATCATTTCGTTTGCCCACGGCGGGGGTTCTTTGTAATCAGGGTGAGGGGAGTCCATACCCTTGGCAAGCAATGAATCTTTTAGTTGAAAGCGTATCAAAACTCTGGCTGTATATGTGAGCCAGGAATTGTCTGCAAACAACTGATAATCTTGTTGTAGGCGTCTTAGAACTCTTTGTCTTAGATAGTAGTTTGTGGGTGCCTGCAGGACCTTGGAAAGGAACTGTGCTGCCATTAGATCTATTTTAGTGTCCATGGACGGTAAATCAGCTTCCATGAGGAGGTTGATGACCTTTGTCCACTTAGGTGCACCTAGAATTATCCTGGCTGCTTCGTTTTGTATTGTTTCCAGCTTTTCTTTTAATGTTGTGCTGGAAGCAATGAGGGCGACAGATGCATAGTCAATAATAGGACGGACAGCATGTACATAGAATGATCTTAGTACTTTGTGTCCTGCTCATATGTGTCTCCCTGTCATTACTTTCATGACTGACAGTCTTTCCTTGGTTCTGTCAAGCAGGTATTGGATCTCCTTTTTGAGAGTGAGTGTGTGTCCTATCCATACACCAAGGTATAGATATTCCTTCACCCATTCCAGATCCATACCCTGTATGGCGAGTTTTTTGTTTCTGACATTGGTTCTCAGTGCCATTGCTTTGGATTTTGCTGCTGATATTTTTAGACCCGTCCTACAACACTCTTCAGACACCAGGTTCAGACAACGCTGAGCTCTAGTAAGGCAGTGATTGCCAGAGGCTATGATTGCCAAGTCATCTGCATAAGAGATGATCTTGCATCCCTCTGGCAGGTGAATGTCGAGTATGTTGGACATGAGGGTATTAAACAGGGCTGGACTAAGAACCCCTCCCTGAGGAGTTCCATTTTCAAGTGGCATGTGCTGTGAGAGGTGGCCTTGAAATCTGACATTTGCTGATCTATTTTGAAAATAGTCAGCTATCCAGGCCAAGAGTCTACCTTTGACTCCTTTGTGGATTAGGGTCTCTTGAATGGCAAGTGGACTTGCCAACTCAAAAGCCTTCTCCAGGTCAAGGAAGACAACCACGGCAGGCGAGGTGCAGATTGTGCTTAAGAGTGTGGAAATGCTATGAGCAGTGCTCTTACCCCTTGTGAACCCGTGCAGGTGTTCATGGGGGGGGGGGGGGGGACCCGTTTCCCATCGGAGCCTGTTGATTACCATCTTTTCAGCTGTTTTACCCAGGCAGCTGAGAAGAGAGATGGGACGGTACTTGCCAGGCTCCTTTGGCTTTAGGATGGGAACTATTGTGGCTTGTTTCCAGCTCTGGGGCACCGTGATTGTTTGCCAGGATTTGTTGATAACCTGCAAAAATGCAAGTTCTCCTGCAAGGCCTAGATGCGAAATGATGGGGTGTGAGATCCCATCAGATCCCGGTGCTGACCCAGAACTGGATTTGTATGATTTTCTTAGTTCCCTAAGAGAGAACAAGGCATCTGTTTCATCAGCTTTGAGTGCCTTGTCTCTTATGAGAGCAAGTCTTTCTGGATTTGTTTTGTTGTTTTTCTCTCATCATTGGAGGCAGATTGTTGGTGCTGGTTCTGGCAGAGAACTCAAGCACCAATCTGTTAGCCTCTGATTGTGGGTCATGATGAGTGCATTTCGGGGCTTGGCGGCTTGTCGCTTGCCTGACCCGTTTCCACAACTCTGTATGGCTGGTCTGGAGCCCAAAAGATTGGCACCATTCCAGCCATTTTTCCTGCCTTACTCTGTTGGCAGTTTCCTTGGCATCCACAACAGCTTCCCTCAACAGGGCCAGATTGTCGGGAGATCTTTGCCGTCGGAAGTTTTTTCTACACATATTAACCCTGTGGTTGACCTCTTTGATCTCGTCATTATAGTACCAGGCGTCTTTGTGAGTTCTGGACCATGGGCGAGTTTTGGGAATGGTTTGTGAGGCTGCCTGGTTTATGGCCTGGATTAGCCTTGCCTCTAGCACATCCACGTTTTCATTTTTGTTATTGGGTTCATTGTCTTTCAGACATTGAGCCAAGCCTTCTTGGAAGGCAAACCAGTTGGCCTTGTCAGTTTTCCATTTAGGAATGTAATGTGGTCTTTGGGCTGGACCTATATCCATTAGTGTGGTGACTATGCCGTAGTGATCACTAGTAACCGTATCATCGACACCACCGAATTCTCCCCACCATTGTTGCAGTGGCAAAGGTGAGGTCTAGGACCCCTCCCTTCACATGCGTTGGTTCTTTGGTGTTGAGAAGAGCGATCTCAGGGAATGTCTCAAGCACTTCTGCTATGTGAATGCCTGCCGCGTTCGGCCTTTTGCGGGGATTCAGCATGGCCATGTGTGCATTGAAGTCTCCCCCTATGATCACTCGGTCTTGTGCTGCAGTAGCACAGACCTGGTTTAGATCTAATCTCTCACACAGTGGTTTGCTATAAATATTGTATATTTTTATAGAGCCCCCAGGTAGCTGAATCTCAACAGCAAGAGATTCAACACCATCTCCACAGTACGCCGCGTTGGCTATTAAGGAGCAAGGGATAGCTTCTTTTACCAGGGTCATCAGGCCTCTAGCACCATCCAGGTTTGGAGTAGTGAAGGCATTATATCCTGAGAAGCACACGGATCCCATTGTTAGTGTCTCCTGGAGCATGACGACGTCAATGCTCCTTGCTCGCACAATTGACTGGAGAAAGGAGTTCTTGCTTTTATAGCTACAGATATTCCACTGCAGTATGCTTAGATTGTGTGCCATGATGGTTAGTCAGTGTCACTTGCTTCAGCTTCAGATGCCCCAGTGCTGGTGGCATCAGATAAATACAGATCCTCGTTGATTGAGGATTGTACAACTTCCTCTAAGTCAGAAACTCCGGTTAAGGCCTTACCGAGGGGTGTAGGGCCTAGGTTGGAAGTGTCACCTCGAGTCGGAGGACGAGACTTTGGCTGTACAGACTCGGCCTGCTGCACAGTTTCAGCCTGTCCTGACAGACTAGCTGGGGTTTTATGTAGTTTCTCTTGAAGCTAGCCTGCCATCCGAGGATTTAGGGAGGGGGGCGCTGCTCGTTATCAGTTTGGAGGCTTCTAGCTTCCTTCCTTTCAGAGCCGCCACAGTTTGGGTCACAGCCGTCATGGCGACCTGCACTGCTTTCTCCGCCTCCTCACTGGTCCTCCCCAAGGCTGTTGCTACTGCAGAAACTACAGCACTCAACAGGAGTCATATCTTTCTCGTCAAAGAAAAGATTATCATCTACTGGGGGGACCATTGCTGTGGACTTTGAACCTTTTTCCCTTTGGTTCTTTTTTGTTGTTTTGCCACTAGCAAGCTTCGGGAATTCCACTCTGTTAGAGGTATCCAATTTTCTCTTAGGAGGTCGGGGAGTCTTTTCTTTTAGGTTTTGTTTTTTGTTTTGGCCCCAGACATAGGTGCCTGGGAGCGCAGGGACAAAGTCAGGACGCTTTTTGGCTAGCCTTCTGCTTTTTAATCACTGCCTGTTTCCTGACAGAGCAAGCCAGGCTCCAGGCATGATGTTTTTTGGCACAGTTTGGACACTTGGCTGTTGTGTCCTTCTGGCCATCTTTGTGTGCCTTTATACACACTTCGGTTTCGTGTGCCTCGCTGCATACACCACATTTGGCTTTGGCCTTGCAGTTGGCCTGGTGATGCCCAAATTTCTGGCACGTGAAACACCTCAAGGGCTCTGGCACATATGTCCTGAGCTTTGTATGAGCCCCAGTTACCCAGATCAAGGGTGGTGATTGGGGCTCCCTTGAGGATAACCAGGACTTGCCTGGTTGGAGACTTCCCTTTGGTCATGCGGGAAGCCTCCACCACTTGTGGGAGAGACGTGATCACCTCCACGTCGAACCCTAGTGGAAAGCCAAGTAGCACCATCTTGGACTTTTTCTCTTGGGAGGTCAGTGGTGAGATACACACCTTCCTCCCATCTTTTAGCACCTTGATTTCCTGCGGGAAGTTCATGGTGGCTTTGTCTTTGGGGGCAATGATCATGCCCTCATCTCTGGAGATTCGGATTGATAATCTTACATTTCTTTCCTTCTCCAATACCCTTACCAGCTGGTATGCATTGTCGGTCTTCAGGGTTTTTTGGTACCTTAAACCGCGTTAGTCGACTTTGGGTGTGTTCTGCCTCTTCTTCAGAGTCAGTTTCCACCCTTCGTCGCTCCACGCCTCCCCTTTGCAGGGGTTTAAGGCCTTTGGAAGTGGGGGCAGCTGTTTTGGCTGGTACAGCTGGAGCCCCTTCTTGACTGAGGGAGTTCTGAGGGGAGTTCAGGCTTCCCTCAGTCTGGTGTGCATGGACAGACTTTGTGGTTGGTGTTTCTGTCTTGTCCTTGCTCGGTTCAGCAGGCCGGACACGTTCGGCCTGCTTTTGGGTTTTCTTTCGCCCCCCTGCAGCCTTGAAAGGCTCCAGGGTGACTGCCATGGTCTGATTCATTTTATGGTGGTCATTTAGAGAGTTGGAAATACATTGGTCCCCTTTCGGGGATTATCTTTATACCTCCTCTCTGGGTGAGGTCTTAAGAAGGGCCTCACAAAAAGCTCTGATCCCTACACTCGACCCTTCAGCACCACAGGACAGGAGATCCCCCTGGGTGGGCTGAACTCGGAGTTTTGGTGTGGTATACGCTCTGCACCCCAATCCTGCTACAAGGGGGGTGTGATCACGTCACCGCAGCCCAGGCGAATGTTGGAAATCAACGTTTCCCGCAGGCCCAGGCTGCACTAGGAAGTCAGAAGGAGAGGGCAAGAGTTAGACACCGAAAAGTCGCCCTTGGTACGTGGCCACAAACTATGTCCAGGACCAGAGGGTCCAGACCTGGTTTGTAACCTCGCTCTCCAAGGGAGCGGTAGTGGGGCACTTACTACAAGAGAAGGCCTGGCCAATCGTCGCGGCGAACCACGAGAAATTGGCGGAGCTCTCTGTGTAGTTTGTTGTCAAAGAGTATCAAAAACAAGCTCAAGTCTGGAGGCTTTAGCTCTGGAGGATCACGCCAAGTGAGTGACAATAATGCCTCGCCAATTGGGTGATCTCTCTCTGCACACCACAGGAGAGAGGGCCTGTGAAGTGTGTACACCGCAGGGGAGAGGACCTGTGTGTGTGTGTACCGATGTAAGGATAAGGATGAGGGTCAACGCTATGGCAAAGATATGGTATGAGTGAGGGTGAGGGGTGAGGTGGCGGTCTCAAGCGTCAGGAGACGAGGTGAAGGTATTTAAAAACGGGGATAAGAGAGGGCAGTACCTGGGGGAGATTACTTTATTAGTGAGATTAAAAAAGGTACAAGACCACAAAAACCAAACAACAACAAAACAAAACAGACAGAAAGAGAACACGAAAAACTGAACAAAAACGAGTGGATAGGGGAAGGGGAAATTCGAAAGGAATGAGTAGAAGGTGGCTTCAAAGTGCTGCGGCAAAACCCGAAAACTGCCTCATTTCCTGTCCCA
>NC_091553.1:47505186-47507686 GCF_042767895.1 Penaeus vannamei
CTTAAGTTCGTCGAAGGTCTCTTGTGGTGTGCGGCCATTCAAGTGTAAACACCTAATCACTGTTTTCATGCACACACACGCACACACACATATGTGTGTGTGTGTGTGTGTGTGATACATAGGTGTGTGTGTACATATATATAGACATATGTACACACATAAATACCTTATGAATGGAAAAACACCCTAGCGTCTTCGATTCCATCTTCGGGTCCCGAAAAAGGAATCGAGGAAACTGTTGTCTCACTTTCTTCAGTAAATGGGTTTTTCCTACCATAAGTGCCTCATGCACGCAAACACAAACTGGCAAGCGGCGCGGGCGGGGCAGCCACAGCATATATAAAGGGCGCGCGCGGACGACATTCGCAAACCGAGCTGGTCTGCTGGACGCGATACTTCTCTCTCTAGGTTGGCATTTTCTCTTTTCTCTCTGGAGTAAAGGCACCTTTTGTTAATATTCGGCCTAAGTCACCATTATAAAGGTGGTAATTTATGGTTCTTCATTACTTATCATTTACGGTTAAATACTACTGGAATTCCAACATTAAAAGAATAAAAAAAGTAAAAATCTAGAAGTGAAGATCTATGGACAAAATACTGCATAGCCATGTTTTTACCGACATGAATCCATGTTTATTTATGGTTTATACCTTGTTTATTTCCGTGATTATTCTATCCCTGCTCATGTACATTCATTGTTTATTCCTTTTTTATTTTCGTGATTGTTCCATCCCTCTCCACGCCCTCCTGCAGAATGAAGCTGTGCGCCGTGCTCGTGGGGCTGTGCTGCCTCGCCCTCGCTCCGGCAGGGACCCAGGCCTCCAGCGTGAAGGAGCGAGTCAAGAGGGACGGGGGAGTCATCACCGCTGGTGAGGCAGAGAGAGAGAGAGAGAGAGAGAGAGAGAGAGAGAGAGAGAGAGGGAGGGAGGGAGGGACGGAGGGAGGGAGGGAGAGGGAGAGGGAGAGGGAGAGGGAGAGGGAGAGAGAGAGAGAGAGAGAGAGAGACTGATGCGAGATACTGATCACATTAGCCATAACCTAACGACTCCTTGCGCACTACAAGCATCCTTTCCACCCACAGCCCTCATCGGCGCCGGCGCCACACTCGTGTCCAGCGGTGGAGGCCCGTCGTCCACGTGGCAGCTGCCTTCTGGACGAAAGGTGGGCAGCCTTCCTCTTCAGTGCAGACCTTTCTGTCATAAGCCTCCTTGGTGGGGCGAAATGCGCATACCGAGCCTCGTCTTTGCCCTCCAGAGGCCCTAATGTCTTCCTCTTCCAGGTCGACGCCGACAACTGCTGGCAGGACGGCTCGGGGCCCTGCGCCAATGGCAACTGCCTGGACAACAAAGGGCGAAAGGGCTTCGTCATCAAGGAGACCACGGTGTCGTGCAAGTGGTTCTGCACGTGGAGGGCCCACTGCAAGACCCAGATCTGCTGCGCCTGATCAGGCTGCTGCCGTGCCCTGCTCCCTCTGGATCTAGTCCCCGAGTCTGCTGGTCGTGACCTGCTTCTTGGGGCTGAACTGACCTCTCGCTTTGCGCCCTCGATCCTGTCCACGGTAGTCAAGCAAGCTGTTCTTTCAGCTTGGAAAAGACAATCCAAGTTTCGCTTTCACAGCATCTGGTAGAGAGAACACGACTTTTTCTGTCACCGGAAACTGCCTGAGCCTCACTGCCAAGCCAAGTCTTTATCAATAAATTTGCTTTCCATTTCGTGTCTCTGTTTCACCCCTTTTTTGGACCCTGAATGGGACACGAGAGTCTCGAGTCTGTGTTATAACTCCTGTGGCCTGAAACGCAGGTCAAACAAGTATTTACGGCATACCTATTATGATGAAACGACTTGAAGAAAGTGATACAGTATTCAATAAAATCAAATACTATGAAATCTCTAGTTGTTATTTTTTCTCCCTGACTAACAGAAACAAAGGTTGAGAAATAACCCCATTTTCACAATACATTCTACCATTAAATATCTATCATTCTATATCTATATCTATCTATCTATCTATATATATATCTATCTATCTATCTATATATATATAAGTGAGTGAGTGTGTGTGTGTGTGTTTGTATACGTATACATATATAGATTATATATATATGTATATATGTATAAGTATATATATATTCATATATATTTATGTATATATATTTATATATATATATAAATTTTTTCTTTTACCAAAGACAATGATATTGTTTGGTTTGCCCAGGGACCCATCATGTATGTAATGGTGATGTGGTCCACTGGGCGTGCAATGGTTCAGTTCAGGAAATTTTTTACGAAAAACAGATTCATTTTTCACTCCCTTCTGCAGAAAACCCCCTTTCAGCTAAAACACCAACCCATTTCTCGTCTGCGGTCTTGGCCCTATGACCACGAGAATATTACATCCAATGAAGTCATCACAAGTTTCTCCTGTCTCTCTTTCTCTTCCTCGCTTGTTGACCGATCTCTCTCTCTCTCTCTCCCACCCTCTCTCTCTCTCTCTCTCTCT
>NC_091553.1:47520209-47547709 GCF_042767895.1 Penaeus vannamei
TCACACCCTCTTTCGTCACCGTCTCCGTGTCTCACTTTCCTTTGTCCACGTGTTGTCTTGTGTCCCGTGTTTGCTTTTTTTTTATTGTTTATTTACTTGTTCTTGTTGTCTTGTTGTTGTCTTTTAGTTACAGGTTTTGTTTGTTGTTATTTTTATTCCTATTTTCTTACTTGTTATTTATTTAAATTATTGTTATTTTTGTTGTTTATCTTCTATTTACTGCCATTTGTTCAGCCATATTTTTCTTTTTTTTCATTATTTTTTATTGTCCTATTTACTGTCATTTGTTCAGTCTTATTTCTTATTTTTTTTTATTTTTTTTATTTTTTGTCCTACTTACTGTCATTCACTTTATTTTTCTTATTTTTCATTATT
This sequence comes from Penaeus vannamei, assembly GCF_042767895.1. Taxonomy (NCBI): domain Eukaryota; kingdom Metazoa; phylum Arthropoda; class Malacostraca; order Decapoda; family Penaeidae; genus Penaeus; species Penaeus vannamei. The sequence goes on from NC_091553.1 coordinate 47,520,585, forward strand.
TTTTATTTTTTGTCCTACTTACTGTCATTCACTTTATTTTTCTTATTTTTCATTTTTTTCTACTTACTGTCATTTACTCAGACTTATCTATTGTTATTCTTTATCGTTTATTCTCCTACTTATTGCCATTCACTCAGCCTTATTTATTGTTATTTTTTATTGTTTATTTCCCTACTTATTACTATTTACTCAGCCTTAATTTTTGCTATTTTTTATTGTTTATTCTCCTACTTATTGTCCTTTACTCGGCCTTATCTATTGTAATTTCTTTTATTGTTTATTCTCCTATTTATTGCCATTCACTAAGCCTTATTTATTGTTATTTTCTATTGTTTATTTCCCTACTTATTACTATTTACTCAGCCTTAATTTTTGTTATTTTTTATTGTTTATTCTCCTACTTATTGTCCTTTACTCGGCCTTATCTATTGTAATTTCTTTTATTGTTTATTCTCCTATTTATTGCCATTCACTAAGTCTTACTCTTTGTTATTTTTATTGTTTATTCCCTACTTTTATTGTTTATTCCATTTACTCTCCATTTGTGGCGTGAATAAACAACAAAAAGAATTATCGAAGGATGGATAATACAAGATGAATTAATAGATAAATAATAGGTAGACAGATAAATAGATGAATAATAGATTGGTGAATAGATGAATAATAGATAGATAAATGAATAATAGATAGATAGATGAATGATAGATAAATGAATAAATGAATAATATACAGACAGATGAATAGATATATAATAGATAGATAAATGAATATATGTATAATAAATGGATAAATGAACAGATTAGTAATAAATAGACGAATAGTAGATAATTGAATAGATGAAAAATAGATAATTGAATAGATGAATAATAGATAACTGAATAGACGAATAATAGATAACTGAATAGACGAATAATAGATAACTGAATAGATGAATGGCAGATAGACAGATGAATAGATGGGTGAGTCACAGCGAAAGGGAAGTGAGCTCCGAAGATGGATAAGAGAAAAGACGTAAATAAAAAAGACGTAAATAAACAACCTTGGAAGAGAAAAGACGTAAATAAAAAGTCTTGGAAAAACCTTGGAAGAAAGGATGGCGATTGGTATATTTCCTCCGCCATCACAGTAACTCCAGTTTTTTTTTTTTTTTTGGATTAAGAAAAAGAATGAATAGGTTTATATGGATTAAGATGGATAGGTATGAAGGTGGGTTGATAAGTGAGTATGTATGTGCATGTCAACACGCTTCAAGTATATATATACACACGTGCATATATATATATATATATATATATATATATATATATATATATATATATATATATATATATATATATATATATATGTATGTATATATATATATATATATATATATATATATATATATATATATATATATGTATATGTATCTATGTACATTTATACATACACACACACACACACACACACACACACACACACACACACACACATATATATATATATATATATATATATATATATATATATATATATATATGTGTTTTTGTGTGTGTGTGTGTGTGTGTGTGTGGGTGTGTGTGTGTGTGTGTATTTGTGTGTGTGTGTGTGTGTGTGTGTGTGTGTGTGTATGTGTGTATACACATATATACTTTATACATATACCTATACAATATATACACATATACACCCATACAATACACATACACATACACATATACACACATGTCCACATACATACACATATACACACATGTCCACATACATACACATATACATACACATATACACACATGTCCACATACACACACATATACACACATGTCCACATACATACACATATACATACACATATACACACATGTCCACATACACACACATATACACCCATACAATACACAAATACATACACATATACACACATGTCCACATACATACACATATACACACTTGTCCTCATACATACACATATACACACATGTCCACGTACATACACATATACACACATGCCCGCTGCTGCTCGCCGCCGGAACCGTCACGTGCTCGAGAGGAAATCCCCCACGTGACGTCATTCCACGCGGCGCTCAGATCGGATTACGTCGTAGCGAGTTCTGTCCAGTTTCCTCAGACCATCTGAAGGCTTAACGAAAGGAGGTATGAGGTGGGTGGCCGGAAACCACAGTATGATGAAATTATGTGTGTGTGTGTGCGTATATATATATATATATATATATATATATATATATATATATATATATGTATGTATATATATATATATGAATATATGTGTTTGTATATATGGATATATATATATGTATATTGTGATGTAGCAAAGCACTTGGGGTTAGGAGTAAGCGTGCGCGCGTGCGCATGTGTACGCATGTAAGAAAAAAACGGACTGGCGTGGGGTTAGGATGGGTAGACAAAATAAATAAATAAATAAATAAAATTCTAGGTTCATTTTAAAGTCAATCGGACATACAAAGCTTAGTTTTACATTTTAAAAGTTTTAAAAATAAGAGAAAGTTTTAATCAAAATAATAATAAAAGTTTTAAAATAGGCAGTGACACCCCCCCCCCCCCCAGTGACGCCCATGGTTGCAAGACGCCGAAGGAACAATTACAAATAAAGCGTGGAATCCTACGGGTGAGGAAAGGTGTTGTGAAAAGCAGGATGTCTTATCCCTCCTTTCAAGATGTCGGAGAATCTAAGGCGTTTGTTGTTGTTTTTTTTTATCCTCGTACTCTCTGAGTGTTTGTTAATCGTGGAATTCGACAGAGAAGAAGAAGAAGGATGAAGAGAAATAGGAGGAGGAGGAAAAGAAGAAGAAGAGAGAAAAAGGAGAAGAAGAAGAAAAGAAGTAGAAGAATATGGAGAAGAAAAACAGGAAAAGAAAACTATTTATACAATTTCTCAAAACAAGTTAACGTATCTACGCATATAATTAATAATTTCCGGAAAGAAACAAGGCCTATTATGTATGTAAGTTGGTAAGTTACCGCGCAGTGACATCACGGGAAATCCTTAGCCCAGCGGCCTCTAACTCAGGTATATAAAGATACGATAGAGAAAACACGCGCCATATTTCTTTCAGCGTTAAGGAAATAAGTCTTCTCAGTCGACAGAGAGGGTGAGTATTATCAGCAATTTCTTTTTTTTTTTCCTTCTTTTTTTGGATATCAGGTGGTCGATTAGATTAATTTTGGGTGAGGGATGGTTGGTGTAAATTTCGGTGATTTGTGCATTGTATATCTATATATATTTTATATATCCATATACAATATATACAATATATACATATATTCACACACACACATACACACACATACACACACACACACACACACACACACACACACACACACACACACACACACACACACACACACACACACACACACACACACACACACACACACACACACATATATATATATATATATATATATATATATATATATATATATATATATATATATATACATTTATATATTGTTACCACCACAACATCGAATTATGACAAATCATAAGCTCTTTTCCCTCTTTTTCCCCAATTCATATGTCGCTCCTTCTCCTTTCAACCCAAACAGGATCTTCACAAAACACCAGAAAAAAATGGCGACCCGTTTATTCTCCTTGATATTCCTGGCTTTGGGATGCGTTGGCGCCAAAGCTTTTCAGTTCCAGACGCGAGAAAGTCCCGCGCTCCGCCACGAGTCCTGTCTCGGCTTCTCGAAGGTAAAAAAGGCGCCATTTTTGTTGTGCTGTCTTTGTTGTTATGATCACTTATTGTCGTTTCTTTTTTGTTTGTGGTATTAGGTTATGTGTGGTTGGTGTTATTAATCTGTATTTATTTTTTTTTTTTTCATCTATTCTATATTAATATATATATATTTAAAAAAAATTATTCCGTTGTTTGTGATTTTTTCGTCTTTTCTTTCGCTTCCTTCCTCTCGCTCTCGTCCTTTCTTTCTCATTCTCTTTCTCTATCCCTCTCCCTCTCCTTCTCTATCTCTCAAATAGGAAATCAATATGCAGAGAAGCCAATTATATATATATATATATATATATTATGTAGCAAATAACCACCATGTACTCTTACACATTTCATAATTATGCACCAAAAATCTCGCTCTATTTCAGCCTCTTTTAACCTGTTTTAACCTATTCCAACCTGTTACAATCTATTTCAACCTGCTCTGACCCGTTTCAAGCTATTTCAACCTAAACTAACATGTTTAAACCTATTCCACTAATTTCAACTTATTCCAATCATTTGAACCCATTACAGCCTGTCTCAACCCATTCCAACCTGTCTCAACCCATTCCAACACCGTCTCAACCCATTCCAACCTGTCTCAACCCATTCCAACCTGTCTCAACCCATTCCAACCTGTCTCAACCCATTCCAACACCGTCTCAACCCATTCCAACACCGTCTCAACCCATTCCAACCTGTCTCAACCCATTCCAACCTGTCTCAACCCATTCCAACACCGTCACAACCCATTCCAACCTGTCTCAACCCATTCCAACCTGTCTCAACCCATTCCAACCTGTCTCAACCCATTCCAACCTGTCACAACCCATTCCAACCCCATCTCAATCCATTCCAACCTGTCTCAACCCATTCCAACCTATCTCAACCCATTCCAACCCCATCTCAACCCATTCCAACCTGTCTCAACCCATTCCAACCTGTCTCAACCCATTCCAACACCGTCACAACCCATTCCAACCTGTCTCAACCCATTCCAACCTATCTCAACCCATTCCAACCCCATCTCAACCCATTCCAACCTGTCTCAACCCATTCCAACCTGTCTCAACCCATTCCAACCTGTCTCAACCCATTCCAACCCCATCTCAACTCATTCCAACCTGTCTCAACCCATTCCAACCCCATCTTAACCCATTCTAACCCGTCTCAACCCATTCCAACCTGTCTCAACCCATTCCAACCCCGTCTCAACCCATTCCAATCCCGTCTCAACCCATTCCAACCCCGTCTCAACCCATTCCAACCTATCTCAACCCATTCGAACCCGATCTCAATCCATTGCAACCTGTTTCAATCCATTCCAACCTGTCTCAACCCAGTCCAACCCCATCTCAACCCATCCCAACCTGTCTCAACCCATTCCAACCTGTCTCACCCCATTCCAACACCGTCACACCCCATTCCAACCTGTCTCAACCCATTCTAACCTATCTCAACCCATTCCAACCCCATCTCAACCCATTCCAACCTGTCTCACCCCATTCCAACCTGTCTCAACCCATTCCAACCCCATCTCAACTCATTCCAACCTGTCTCAACCCACTCCAACCCCATCTTATCCCATTCTAACCCGTCTCAACCCATTCCAACCTGTCTCAACCCATTCCAACCCCGCCTCAACCCATTCCAACCCCATCTCAAGCCATTCCAACCTGTCTCAACCCATTCCAACCTATCTCAACCCATTCCAACCCCATCTCAGCCCATTCCAACCTTTCTCAACCCATTCCAACCTGTCTCAACCCATTCCAACACCGTCACAACCCATTCCAACCTGTCTCAACCCATTCCAACCTATCTCAACCCATTCCAACCCCATCTCAACCCATTCCAACCTGTCTCAACCCATTCCAACCTGTCTCAACCCATTCCAACCTGTCTCAACCCATTCCAACCTGTCTCAACCCATTCCAACCTGTCACAACCCATTCCAACCTGTCTCAACCCATTCCAACCTGTCACAACCCATTCCAACCTGTCTCAACCCATTCCAACCCATTCCAATCCCGTCTCAACCCATTCCAACCCCGTCTCAACCCATTCCAATCCCGTCTCAACCCATTCCAACCCCGTCTCAACCCATTCCAACCCCGTCTCAACCCATTCCAACCTGTCTCAACCCATTCCAACCCGTATAATCCTATTTCTCCAACAGTTACTCATCAACCAGACGGGATACACTCAATACGCACACTATTACACCGACATCCCTGAACTGACTGGATTCACCATGCATTACTGGTTCAAATTGAATAAGAATTTCCGAAGTGCGACCACGTTCAACTATGCACGTGAGTATAAAAATCTTGAATGGGAGTTTAAGGGTAAGATTTTCATAATAATGATGATAATAATATGATGATGATAACGATAAGGATAATAATAATAATAATAATAATAATAATATGATGATGATGATGATGATAATGATAATGATGATAGTAACAGTAATAATAAAAATAACAACAACAATAATAATAGCAATAATAACAATAGCAATAACAACAACAATAACAATAACAACAATAGCAACAATAAGAACAATAACAAGAACAGGAACAAGAACAAGAATAACAAAAACAACAAATTATTATTATTATTATTACTATTAACAATAACAACAACAACATTCTCTGACCGTATTTCCCTCCCCCCGCCCAGTTGACGCCGAAGTGAACACAGACAACGTGACCCTCCAGCTCCACCAAGGGAAGCAGCTCCACTCTCCCTCCCACTGGACGCTCCACATCAACGACGTCCTGGTGGTTCGTTTGGAGTCCCCCCCTGTCCTGGCCGGGAGGTGGCACCACATGCTCCACTCCTGGGATTCTACTCAGGGCGCGTGGAGTGTGTTCATGGACGGCGGGTTGCTTGGGTATGGGTACAGCGAAGAGGTATGTGTTGGGTGTGATGGGTTTGGGAGCTTTTTTTATTGTTTTGGGGGGGATTTTGTTGCTTTCTTTTAATGTGTGGGTTTTGTTGTTAGTTGTGTGTGTGTGGGGGGGGGGTTGTATGTGTGGGTTTTGTGTGTGGTGGGGTTGTGGTGGTGGTGGTGGGGGGGGGGGTTGTGTGTGTGTGCGCAAGTGATTTTGGTAAGATTTAACGTCCCTGCCAACTGCGAAAACTTTTAAAAAAAGCGAGATAAGAATGATAAAAATCAGCCCACCAATGCACGTCTCATCCTAAGACTTCGCCTCCTTCCCTTACATCAGGGTCGCGGTCTGGTGATCCCTGCAGGAGGCATCGCGGTCTCGGGCCAGCACCAGAACACGGCCCAGTTCAACGGCATGGACCAAGGCGAGGGCATCGAAGGCTGGTTCACCCTGTTCAACATGTTCTCGCGGCCCCTCCTCTACCCCAATTCCAGGGGCACCCTCGCCGCCGTCGCCAGGATCGCCAGGCAGTGCTCACCCGACCAGCCTGAGGGGGACGTCATCAGCTGGAGGAGCACCCCGCGAAAGGGTTATGGGGGAATCATGGAGACCCCAGCCATTCCCGTCTGTGGGAAATTCTAATGGGAGGGCTACGTCTGAGGAGGATGTGCTCATGTGCCTTTGTACATTATTAAAGAATAAAGAAAGATAAAAAAAAGGTTGCATTACTTGTTGTGAAATTGTGAACTTTGTCCTTGAAAACAGCTGTGGAATGAGACGTTTGTCCAAAGAGGTCTTCTGTCCTTTTATGTAGGATCTCGAGTCTATTAATGGGCACACGCACACATGCACGCACGCACACACACACACACACATAAATAAATGAGTAAATACATAAATAAATATATATATATATATATATATATATATATATATATATATATATATATATATATATATATATATATATATATATATATATATATATATAACATATAAATATAAATATAAATATTATATATATATATATATATATATATATATATATATATATATATATATATATATATATATATATATATATATGCGTGTATGTATGTATGTATACATAGCAAGTGTTGCATTTGCTAGCAAGTAATCCTGGCTGGATTTCCCTCAGTTACCTTTCTCCATCTGAAGTACGAGGGGAGACAGCACAGCCATCCCTTCTCCCACTAAATGGAGGCCTCCACGCTAGGGAGAGACAATCAAATGGTCCCAGGTGCACTTCATATAGATGCGCTTCTATAAGTCTCTTTCCCAAGACAAGTCCTGCGTATTACAAAGGTTGCTATAGAGGAGACCAGACTTTTGTCGTCACCCTAGCGTTCACGTCAGGGGACCAAGTACTTCTTCCTCAGAGGGAATATGCCTCAACCTTCCCGCTCCCACAGAAAAAGCTACATCAAATATCTCAAATATAAATGAGTCCCACTGTTTCTGGTCATTCCTAGAGATCAGAAAACCTGGCAAGGGTATGACATCAGAAGACTTCTGTAGAGGTGGAGCAGCCTCTTCCTCAGCACAAGAGGGACTTCACACTTCTTCTGATCACGGTCTTTTACATCTGGAGCAATAGTCCAGAAAAGTCCAGTGAGCAGGGAGGGAACGCAGTTGCCACATCAGTTCTTAGGCTTTTCATGCCTCAGCCCTTATTTAAGGAGAATAAGCCTTACAGAGCCAGTTCCTTCTCATTCCAACTTATAATTCACCAATACTTAGATTACAGTTGAGATGACATGACCTTCAGATTACAACAGTATCAGTCTCATTATTCAGATTTTCATTTTTTGATTCAGATAATCATTTACTCATAGTTGGATTAGAGTAAATGACACGACATGACCTTCAGTTTACAATAGTGTCAGTCTCTGTACTTTCAAACAGTTAACGGTAAGTAAAACACCAAATGAGTAAATTAGAAATATATAATCTCATATGCAGCTAAGATTATTGATAAATACATTTCAGGTATTTCAATGTCTTCACTAATTATATCTAAAATCATATAATCTTCTACCTCAAAGAGCAATGCATATGATTTAATTCCTCCTCTTTAACTTAATTTCTTAAATGCAAAGGAATAAAATACAACTTAAAACTGTAATGCAACATACAACAAATGTAGATATAATCAATATGATTTCTATATTTCATCTTTTGCACAATCCTTCCTTCGACATTCTGATGTTGGATAATAACTCAATTTCCTTTATTACTTCTCACAACAATGACTGCACATTCTTGGTGAAAAAATTCTGATGGTGTGTAAGAAATTATTTACTTCCTTTTTGTATTATATCTTTCTGCTAAACTGCATCAAAACATCATTCTTAATACATTCTATGCTACAATCTGGAGTAAGGCCCTTTTTAAATACCTTAATCACAAAAAAGTTTTACATATATATATATATATTATTTATATATATATATATATATATATATATATATATATATATATATATATATATATATATATATATATATATATATATAAATATTATTAATATTATTATTATTAATCTAATTCTAAGACATATATCCAACACGATTGTGTAAATTAACATCGACATTATAATAATATTCAGTAAATTAACATCGACATTATAATAATATTCAGTAACACTAACTACAACAACCTTGAATAACAACAGAGGACAAAAATCAAAGGAAAGTTGATTCTTCACAACCACCTCCCTCTCTGTTCTCCCTTCCTTTTCCTTTTCCGATCCTCCTCAATTCATGGAACAAGATGCGCTGCCCTCATCACTTTCCGCTACAGCTGGAACCTCATCTTTGTCAATCATCTGGAAGTCTTCAGGACAGGTCTCCCCATCGCGCTTGGAGAGCCGGAACTGCTCTGGTCGAACGCCGCACAGCTGTTGGACCTTTTCCACTGTCAGCGGTGTGTCTGAGGTCGGGAGGGAGAAAGGCTTTGAGAGAAGGCACTGGATATGACAGTGATGAATGTATTTTTTCTACTGAATTGTCAGGAAACATTTACTTGGCAGTTACTACTACCTGTTTACCCTGTCAGACTTAAAGTATGCCTTTTATACATCACAATCTTCATTCATATTAAAAAAGCAAGAAATCATTCCTCCAATCACAGTATATCATTCATCACAGTATACAGATTAGTCCCTAACTAACAAAAAATGAGTAAAAACTTACGCATTTCAAACCAGTCTTCGTTTCCATTCTCTGCTCTGAAAGCTGCAATGGCATGGCGGAGGGCAGTGACTACCACATATGAGAAGCAGAGAGCTGGCTCACCGGTGGCTGCAAGATCAAGACAATGTGAAGGTGGAGAATGCATAAATTGACAGTAGGTAAGGGAGGTGAGAAAGGACAGTGAAGTAAATGAAGCAAAGATAATGGCAAGTGAGTGTGGAAGACAAAAGTGAGGAAGCAAATAAAGATAAAGAAAGCTAGGAAGAGAAAGCAGGAAAAAGACAAAGAAGAGAGAAAACAATACAAAGAATAGAGAAAACAATAGCAAAGAGAAAAAATTTGAGGAGTTAATCTAGTATGGAATAAGAGCATTTATCCAAATGAGGTTGCAATCAATTCAATGACATTCATTACTATATAACTTCTAAACTTGGTATCCCAAAATTCTTCTCAGGAAAGAAGTAAAAGTTCCACATCCTCATACCTTTGGAGTTCAAGACGCCATAAGGGTTCGACGCATTAGGCAGGAGAGTCACCCTCATGTCAACAGGAATATCCAGCGCTGTTGGTGGTTTGTATTCCTGTAAATAACACAATAAAAAATCCATATATCTTTAATGATGAAGATCATAGACTATTATTTAAATGAACAACCTGCTTCATCCTTGAAATCTAAAAAAACACAGACAATAAAAAAAAGGCTCTGACATACCCACACCTGTGTCTATCAGCAAAACAAAAATATTGTGAAAAAAAGGAACTCAAATACATTTAGCATTTCAACAATCATTATGACTACTTGTCATGTTTCATCCATATTCCCAAAGAAAGGGGTAAGGAAACTTGAAACAGACATTAGCAGTTCTCTTTTTATTGTAATATTTCTTTTAACCCACCAGTACCCTTAAAAAAAGTTTGAAAAAGAACAAAAATCAATGTATCCCTTTTCTTTGTAATTGCATTCCATTCATTTTTCCAACCATACCTCACTTTATTACCTACCGCTGAAAATGGATTATACAGAAAATAAGCTATTAGGATAATGAATTTTTTTATTTATTTTTTCCTTATGCCATCATTTCCATATCCTTTTTCTTCTTCTTCCACTCTGCAGTACCATTGCCCTGATAAGAATGTCTTAGTCCTATTACCACAATGAACTTCACGAACTGGAAGTGAGTTAACTTATAAAGAAAGGTAAGAAAAAAGATATAATAGTTAAAAAAATTAAAAGGACACCAAACTAGCACTCCCTCCCTTGCTGTGGCCATGTTCTGCTCCTTTTCTGAACATATCAAGCTATAACGAAGCACAGAATCGCATGGAGAAAGAACAGACACATACCCACGTTCCATTAGAGAGCTTTACTCCCGTTTCCACGTCGAACTTCACCAGCTCAGACGTGTAGAGACCAACACCCATGATAAAGGCTCCCTCCACTTGTCCGATGTCAACGAAAGGGTTCATGCTTTTCCCACAGTCCTCAACGATATCTGCACGACGGAGCTGTTCGAGAACCATTTGCATTAGGATGGAGAACTGCCATAACACATATAATTCATATATACAAAAGGTATGAAATCTTAAAAATACATTGATATAATAGAAATTTTAGTTTAAATATCTATAAGTGCTTCAAAATAGAAAAAACAAAAACTATATTCATATTTTGATATTACAATTAATCAAAAATCAAATGCAAATACAGCTAATTACATGAAACACCTGCTGTAATAAAAGAAATTTCATATTACATACTAAACTTTCAACTAAAACATAACCAAATATACAAAAAGCAAAACCATAAACTAACCAAATACTGTCCAGTGAGGACGTCAATTTCGACTTCGAGGCAACAGGCAGCCCATATGTCATAGCGCTGAGGATGTTCCTTTCCGGCAGTCCTTTTTTTTTTTTTTTCAAAAACACAAAAGGTTAGTTAAATCTATGCCACGTATTAATCATGAGAGTTATTAAAAAATTAGTTTTCTGAAATTTGTTTACAGATTTAGCTTGATAACTTCACTTCATGTAAAATGCTTTATTGTTCCTTTTACTATTCCTCTATACCTAATAATATCAATTCTAACAATCTTTCCATTCAGTGTTCTAAAGAGACTGATGAACCAGATTATAGTAATATCTTATACTTCCAACTTTGCTGTGACTTCAATGAGAATTTAATCCATATAAGTCATTACTACAAAGAAATATTCAATGACTTTTATTGAATCTTACCAGCTTCTTACATACTTCCTAACACAAATTAGAAGCATAAATAAAAGCAAAAGAAAACTCCATATGATATAAGAATCGCTGCATAAATGTGACTGAAACAAAATTACCCATTGCCACAAACTAACTGACAAGCAAATCAAATATAATATAGCCTGTAACTAAGAATTCAATACTGGATTGTAACAACACTCTAGTGCTGATCAAATACAAGAAAAACCTACTTTCTGCATAATCAATAAACTTGAAAAAGCTATCATCCTCAAATTAACTTATCTTGTGTATAGTGCATCATTCTGCTATAACTCAAATGGAATCATAACATGATACACAATTCAGACCCACAAAATAAAACAGAAACTTGTACCCTATAACATAACACAATACCATCATACCAATAGCGTTCACATAAGTCCACATCCCTAAGGTGACATATCTTGATGAGCTGCTCCCATGACATCTCTTTCTCTGAGTCTTTCTTCAACTCCTCGCCTTTGATTGTGTCTATCCTCTCACGGAGAGCTTCACAGGCTACCTTTGTGCCCTGAGAAAAAAAATGAGATATAATCTCACTCATTTTTTATATAGAAGCATGAAATTATTTTGGTTCACTTTCAAGAGCAAGGAAGTTGAAAATAAAGAAATAGCAAAAAATATGATGAAATATATCATGTACGTATACTTCTTTTTATCTGACATTCCTGAACTCAACTCAAAAAAGAGAGAAGGATAGAAAACTCAGGAAAAAAAGAGAGGATAGATAACTCCGTAACTCACATGGCAGCAAATGTCTGTTCCAAATGATCCTCCTGTTACAGTAGAATTCGCACCAACAGTTGTATCGGAAGCCTTGATGATTACCTTTTCAATAGGAATGCCCAAAGCGTGTGCCGCTACTTGAGCCACCTGACAAATAAATAATTAAGAATAAGCAGTATGTATAATCAATCAAAAATCACTGATATTCATTCAGATATGAAAATTTTCTTTTAGTTCTCTTGTATACCTTTCTTTGTCTTATACTTCATAATTATACATAATACACTATGTTCATCCACTAATGATGAAATGAAGAACTAAATATCTTACTGATATTATAAGAATCTTCTCTTTGTGAACAATAGAAGTGATTCATAGATCTTAAAATTTAACAAATCCCACAAAACACACCTTGGTATTGATACCTTGTCCCATCTCAATACCACCATGAGTCACTGCTACTGTACCATCATGCTCATAGATGGAGACCTGGATTCCATACCGAAACATGGAAGGGTAGTTGTAACCATACCAAAGGGGCACAACGGACAGGCCTCTCTTCTTCCAGCGATTTGCCTGTGGAGTGAATGTTTCAGCTGAAGGCAGAAGTATTCCAGCAATATATTGATGCTCTACAAGATAATTTCACTGGACCAAATGGCTGTCTTCATACAAAAGGGTGGATGACATGGTAACATGTAATTGTACTTATTGTCTTTCCTGACATTCTTCTGATTTATCACAAATTCCACAATCATTTGGAAAAAAAGCAAAAGAAAAAGCCAATCTTAACATTTAGAAAAAAATAAAACTAATTTTGACAACAATTAACATAAAATGGAAACTCAAATCACCTTATTGAAGGCTTCCACCTCTTCCTTCCTCTGTTCATACATGGCCTTCTGCTTGAGTAATGGAATTATGTCATCCTTGATCACATTCTTCTCAAGAGGGGGTGCCATGAGGCGTGGCACTTCAGGCTCGACCATATTCAGAAGACGCACTTCTAGAGGGTCCTTTTTAAGAAAGTTGGCAATGTGCTCTATTATGTTCTCAATGGTTGCCAGGGCCTCAACAGTACCTGCAGGTAATGGGGTTGGTGGGTTATTTAAAGGGCTTGAGATGATTAGATTCTTAGTCTGGAGACAGGAATAATTGTGTATATATGAAATAGATTTTAGTCTAAAGTATACTGGGAATTAAAAATCTAACAAAGATATTAGAACTAATCAATAAATTATTTCCTAGGAGCTCTGAATATGAAAATACTAAACTTCATCACATATCCAGTATCTACTACTCTATCTCTGCCCACACAGAATTAATAGCTTACAATCAGTTACACCTATCACTATTTCATTCACAGAACCTTGGAATTCATGAAATTTCAAAACAACATCTGACATGTATAATTCATTTACGTTTAAAACTCCTAACAAAAATAATTTGTATACAGTTCCAAACGGACTCCACAAAACATCAAAACAGCAAAAGCAACTCAGTGAAACCACAACCAAGCTCCTACTTACCTGGGGTTCGACACCAGGTGTTGGCGGCTGTATCAGTACGAACAATAACTGGCCTGAAGAGCAGACTGGGGATATGGTAGCCGTTCTGGACAGGACCTCCAAGGAATCCTACCGAGGACTCATTGGGCACATGGCCTGCATCTGAGTACATTTCCACCTTGAGAGCCTGGAACTTGCCTTCGTCATCAAAACCAACCTGTGACCAAAGTAACATTAATTAAATCACATTAGTGATAAAAATGGAAAATTACCTTAACTGAAGACTGAACAAAACACACTTCCTACCATATACACAATGATCCTCCAGATGATACAGTTAAAAGACTAATCTTTCAATGAGTGGAGAACCAGAGGACCCACCCTATATCCTTCACAAAATCTTACCTCGTACTTTGAGAGATAGGGTTCTCGCCATCCCACAAGACTCATGTGTGTATTGAGGTCAACAACAATCCTCACAGGACATCTTAGCTTCCGTGATGCTACAGCTGCCGCTGAAGACACGACATGCTGTCGGGTAATTTTGCCACCATATCCACCACCAATGCGTCTTACTGATACATTTATGCTGTTGAAATAAAATAAAATAATGAACATAATTTGCAAACACACAAGAAGTATCTACAGATAAGCACATGGTGTATATCTGACCTTATTAGTACGGTTTATGTATGTAAGTAAACACCCACACAACCATCCACAAACACACACACACATGAATTACAAAGATTACCTATTACCATACATACATGTTACAAAAATTTACATAAAAAATGCAAATAATACACACTATCTCTTTCCAAGGAAATATGGATACAAAGACCATACCTATGTGCAGGGATATCCAACACCTCTGCCACTGTTGACTGGGTCTGTGTTGGCCACTGTGTTGTGCTAAACACGTCATACCCATCTTCTATTGGGACGACGCGGGCAGCAATGGCCTCCATAGTCAGGTGGAACTGACTTCCCTGATGCAGCTCCCCTTTCAACGTGTTCTTAGCTTTCTTAAAGCCCTCTGGTGGGAATTCAGAGAGGTACCTGTTGTTATTTATGGCTACACTATTCTCACTTTTTGATTTTTGGAAGATGGGGTAATTTCCCAAACATGTAAGACAAGATATGATTTTACAGAGCATGGAAATTAGATATACTTTGTTTGCTAAAATACCTCTATAAGTATGGATAATTTTTGGGGTAACTGTTAACAACCTACATAATTTCAGTATACACTCTTTTACAATTGGTCATATGAATAGCCATATTAAATATAATGTCAGTGGTTGAAAGAATAAAAGGCAAAGAGTGCAAGAAAAACAGAAAAGAAAAGAAAGAAAAAGTAATTATAAGAAAAAAGGAATATTTCTCAAAAACCAACAATTGACCACTGTATATCTCACCCTCAATATCCCCCAATGTTTGTGCTTCACGCTTCCCTGTCATGAAATTGACTGCCAATTCCTCTCGCCCTTGCTTCACGGCTTCGTCAATCGTGAGTGTGGGCTTTTCAATTTCTTCATATTCAACTGTGACGAGTTTGGCCGCTCTGACAGCAGTTTCACGATCCTTGGCTACAACAAGACCTATTGCCTGGCCTGCATAATTCACTTGCTCCTCCACAAAAACCTGTAATAGTGCAATTGAAAATGATGTTTCTTTTTCTACCAAATTCTAACTCTTCTAGATGTCAATAGCTACTTAGGTTTGGTCTGCTCAATATATATATATACCTTTCTTATATCAAGGTAACATTTGCAAAGAATCACAAATTTCTACTGGAAGTTGAAATCCTGCTGTTCACAAAAAAATATTTCATAACATCTGTAGCCATTAAGAGCAACAGTTTGATCTGTCTTTCATTTGCTAAAATTTATCTCATAATTCGCGTACAGGGTCGGTTCCTCCTCCTGAGTAGAATGTGTTTCTTCCAGGAATATCCCTCGCAGTGATGTAAGCAACAACACCGGGCACTGCCTGAAATTGGGAAAAAACCTTTGCAGTAAATACCTCAGTCCTTTAAAAGCTTTTCTATTTCTTCAACCCTATTGATAATAAAGTCCTCTTATTGGCATATGAGAATAATGAGAATATTAGATATCTGAATAAAAGAAAGAAAGCAGGAAGCCAATTGCAATTTGTTGAGAATCTGGTTACTAAATATTAAGATAAAAATAAAATAAATGCAATGAAACAACAATAGTAATAAAAGTAATGATAATAATAAACATATATCACAGTAATCCTATGAGAATCAAATGAAAGTAGGAGGTAGTCATGAAACATTTCCGATGCTCTAATTAGTTCCAATGACTTCCTCTGAAGACAATGATATTTCTTCTATCAAGTTGGAATCATTTCAAAAGAGCAGAGAATAACTAAACTTACCAATGCCGGAGATGCATCAGTCGATTTCAACTTGGCTTTTGCATATTTTGTCTGCACAAAGGCACCATGCAGTTCCCCGGGGAGTGTAGGAATGTCGTCGAGGTACACAGCCTCTCCTAAATGCAAAAGGAGAAAGTATTGAATGATATGTATTTCTTTACTGTTTGATTCCTTGCTCTATTTTGTCTATAGCTATATTAATTTACTATCAAATATAGTATTAGCATGTGAAAGAAATACTGATAATACTATATCAATTAATCTTTCAGGTTAAAAGTGTGGTGATAACATGAAGAGAAGAGGAATATTGCAAAAAAGAGGAAAGAAAAATAGAAATATATTTTTAAAAACTGAAGGAATATGAAAAAAAGAAAAAACTCTTAGTCTGCATCACAACACAATACACTGCAACAAACCGCCCTAAAATTACCAACCCACCAATGTGTGTGGCAAAAATCATGTCACCAACTCACCCGATATCTGAGTGGCAGATTCCACCTTAGGTATGGCCTTCCCAACGGGCCACATATCCCTATTCATGTCAAATTCTTGCTGGCCAGATGATAAGGGTCTCTCCAGCACAGTCCCAGCACTGGTAATCTCACTGCTTACTTTGTCGCCGAGAATTGAGACGATTGTCTTGAAGGAATTTTTTCATGTCATTAATTGGAATGTGGAGAGAAAATAGAGGGAGGCTATTTTGAATAGTTTTATGATTTACTTGATATATGGCACTGAACACAACTATGCCAAGAACTGAAACAGCCTAATTCGCATTTACAATAAAGTGGGTTAGTTTCTAAACAAATTTTGGAAGGGTACTGAAGAGAATTCAGATAAAAAAGAATAAGAGCCAGTAAGAAGAGAAAATTTCAACATACCTTATACAAAAGGCTCTGAGCCAACGACCTCCTGTATTGGGGTGATGCGTCCTGTGGCTTGGCATCAGGCTTCACCTCCTTACCTAGGATTTTTGCAGCTTTTATAATGGCTGGGACTTCCATTAAACTGCGACCCATCAAGAATGATTCAGTCTGCTTTGCATGAATCTGAAATTGTTATTTGTAGAATTATGGTTGGGAATATTCATAATCCTTTTTAATAAATGGACCTCGTTCAGAATAGTCTCAAATAACATTATGTGATATAATTCCTGAATGATACTTGAAGTCAATAAATTTTATTTCAAAAGCTCTGAGAGCAGTCAAAAAAAGAAAAGATGAAGAAGAAGAAAAGAAAAGAAAAGAAAAAAAAATCTGGTTATATAAAAATTAAAAACTCACAAAATTGGGATGTATTCCTCCATATAATATTGTGGGAGTCTCAGTAACCTTAAACCCATCATCTGGATCTACTTTTATTTTGAAACACGCATTAACATATGCATGTGCATTCACAGTTCTTGGAGTGATCTTATATGTACGGAACTGAAATAAAAAACAAACAAACTTGTAATTATGTGCATACTAAATTTTTCATGTCTTTTCACATGCATACATAATTGGTTTTACAAATACTGTTATATCAAATTAGATTACAGTCAATAATCTCTTTTATTTTTATTCAAATACTGTTATATGAAATTAGGTTACTGTCAAAGTTCTCTTTTATTTATTTTCTTTTGTCTGGCCTCTTAGGGATGTATATAATATTGCTAAATCTAACATCTGAACCAACATGTATCAAAGGTTTGTGCTACAAACAAAGAAGAAACAAACTTAACTTATAAGATCACCACATACAATACAAGTCATTAGTATATATAATATATGAAGTTTACCTATACATGCTATTCACATACACTTACAAAAAATTATAGTTAAAATATTGATAAATGCAACAACCTTATGTAAATCACATCATAGTAAGTTCAACCCTTTCCATCACTTAAAACTTTCATCATCTTTCAGTTACTTTTTTCCTTAATTCTTTAATACCCTTCATGAAGAGTGACTTCCTCAATCTTAATTACCTCAGTGCCCTGAGCCATAGGTGGTAAAATCACGGAGGTGATGAGACGCTTCGACATATCTGTCTGCAGGAAAGTCTCGAGATCCACCTGTGTTGTGTCATTTGTGTCAGCATCAATCAGCGTCAACTGGGCATCAGCAGCTAGCAGTGTTAGGAAGATATCTGATGGAAATTCAGGGTGCTTGTGCTTCAGCATAAGGTTGCCTGCCCAGCTTCCTGTCTGTGAAAAGCAATTAAAACCTCAGTTGTCAGGTGATTCATCAGCTCATGTCTAATATATATATGCTCTGCAGTTTCTCTGATGTAAGTGTTTCTGACAAAGATACATTCGAAATCAGTCAAATACATTTCTTGGATTGTGAAGATATTGATTCTCATTCATACCTCTTATACAGTTAAAAAAGAATCAGTTACCTGTAGGCCTTTTATGCAAAAAATGAACAATAAAAATCATTGAAATTTTAAATGTAGAAATTGAGATACATCTTTAATTAATGAATAATTTGTTACACAAATAATATCAACCAATGGATATTGATGAAACAAGCCTTTCAAACAGCTACAACATATTCAAATATCTATCATCAAGCAATCAAACTGAAATTGAAGAAAAAGAAATTGGAAAAGTAAACAGAAAAATTATGCAAAATATAACCAAACACGGAAACTAATAAACCAACTGCTGAATGAATAAATAAACAAATAAAAAAACAACTATACGAAAGAGGGCTTACATTCCGCACTGATACATTTGCCACAAGCTTCCAGTGTCGCACGATGGTATCCAAGTACCTGTAGTTAGGATACGTGTTGGCAACATGTTGGAACACCTCAATTGCGCGACTGAGGGTAACGTTAGCTCCAAGGACAAGTGGCTCCCCAATTGTGATATTATAGAGAGCCTTTACTCCATTTGTGCTGATGTACGTTGTATAGGGACCATCCTCTTTGTAGACACCTGTGATAGTTAATAAATATATATGTAATTATTGTGTCTTGTTATACCAAGGAGGTTTTGAAATGTTCTGGAACATTTTTCTTAATTAATTTCATTATGTAATTATTCCTGTCATTCAACACAGGAGAAGCAATATATCAATTTCTGAAAGCTTAATAGTATGTTAATTTCACAGATTACTGAAACAACTAAAACAAAAGACACATGAATTTACTTTTAATTCAACTAAAGCTCTTAAAGATTTTTCATTTGAGCTTTACACTACTCTACAACAATAATGATAAAGAATTAAAAAATGTCAAAAAGATGAATATCAACAATGGCAATCATTCTAAAAAATGTAATGAGTAATAAATGTAAAAATAAAATATATAAATAGTACTAGTGCAATATATACCTTGTCCAGTGTTCCCTACGACAATGCAATACTTTTCATCACTTCCGATTTTCTTCAAGGCATTCTTTACTCCCTGAAAATGATAGGGAAAGAAAAAATAAGGGAAACATCAGTGATACTCAAGGCATTATTTAATACTTTTACATATCAATTGAAACTCATAATCATATAAGTCAAATGCACATTTTTCCTCTGTCGATTTCTTCCTAAAAATTACCATATGAGAAAAGAAAAGAAGAAAAAAAAATTGTGTTCAAACTATATAACAAATAACAAATACTCTTTATAAAGAAATAATAAGTACATAAAATGAGTAAAAATACAACTTATACATTTACCTAGACATACTTAATGTATAATTGATAATGTCAAGTACCAATGCATCACATACCACAAGGGTGAGAGGTCGGTACCACTGGATTCCACCATCTGTAAATTCAAGCTCCTCTTCTATGGGGTCGGCATCATTGTGGTCCTTATGTTTATTTTTACAACTTGATTCATTTTCCTCTTTGCTAGATTCGCACTTGCCCTTACAGATATTGCCAGTCTTGGGACACTTTGCTTTATTTGCTTCCTGTAGAAATAAAATACTTGTTAACTTGTTTTTCACTCGTGTTTCCCATTCCAAACATGCAATTGAAAAGCATGAAAGCTTACTTTTTAATATTTATCTCCTTTCACTATCCTTTGCACATCAAAGTTTTTGTAAAATTTATTTGTCGTTTCCCACTTGCTGACTCCTAAAAGTTTGTGGTACATGCAATCTTGCACTGATCCAATTTGCTATCTAATAACTATCTTATTTCTTTGGCTCATCTCCTGAATTTTACTGCATTTGAAAAATATCAGATTTAAAACTATACTGTTCATTAATAAAGTCTTAACTTTCATCTTTTCAGATCTAATAAATATGCAGGTTAGTTTTTCATTTCCAATAATCCTTTCTGAATCATGTAATGAGATATAAGAAAAACAAGAAATAAAGAGAAAGAAAGAAAAAGAATAAGAAAGAATGAATGAAAGAATACCAGAAAGAGAAAAAAAAGCACATACACACCTCAATATCAACAAGTTTGTCCTTCAAGCATTGGTCTCCGTCCTCAGCAAGGGATTTAAAGGCATCGAGAATGGGGCGATAGCCAGTGCAACGGCAGAGGTTTCCGTCCAAGGATTCCTCTACTTGAGCTGCCGTGAGCGACCCTGAAGATTTCAACTGTCTGTGAAGTGAGAGCAACTTATTAATTGAAAGTATATGATGAACTAATACTAGTGACAAGACAGATTCACTAATCATCATAAATTGGTTTATATATATATATGAATCTTACCTATGTAATTTACTACATGTCAGTGAAGAAGTAAAAAACTGATTGAAAGCTAAAATTCATCTGATGTATTGTCAACAATAACAGGGAAAAGAAACAGTTACGGAATTATGATAAACAAATGTTGATATTCAAAAGCTGATAGGTTGCTTACTACAAAAAATGAGACAGATAAACTATAATTCAGCATACATACTTCTGGAATAATGAGCTCATGACTGTAAATATGGATATGAAAGATAATATGTTAATACTGCTGTAGATTTGAAGAAACAGTGGTTCCTTGTTAAACATACTGTTATACTTGTTATATATACACTGTCAAGTCTATCATATACAGTAGGTCTGTCCCTTTACATAAATCTTATGATTCATCAAAAAAGTAAGGAATAAGTTCAGAAAAAAGATAGAAAAAACATGTAAGCAAACCAAATTTTTTATCTTCTTTTCCTTTTCAAAACTTATTGTAAATACTTACCCATACATCGTCATGATCATTCCTGGGGAACAGTAACCACACTGAGTTCCATAAAAGCCTGTTAGAGCTTTTTGGAGCGTGTGATATCCATCATAGCGGTTCCCTAGGTACTCCACTGTCTCAATGGACCAACCAGCGCAGGTATAAACCAAAAGTTGACACTGATGAAAGTGAAAGAACAATGTGGAAAGCTATCATTAATATTGTTTACTTATTTATTTATTTTTGGATCTAGCTGGAGTCATAAACCATCAACTAGTATAATAAGATATGTCAATATTGTATATAACACAGGACAGAGTATAATATGATAATGGCATGTTAAAATCATGTATAATAAAGGGCAGTGTATATTAATGGTATGTTAAAATTATGTATAGCACAGAACAGAGTATAATATGGAAGTGGTATGTTATAATTATGTATAACACAGGACAGAGTATGATATGAATATGGCACATGAAAATTATATGAAAGAGAAGCTGTTTAATACTGAAATAATCTTACTTGACAATAAACCAGTATAGCCATATACTTTAATCATACAAAACAAGCTTGAAAATGTAAAAGAATAAAAATATACATGAGTAATGAAATGAAATCAAAGTTGCAATAAAGGTCCTCAAATGTATACTAACTGCATTAACGCTGAAGGTCTTATAAGCTCCCTCATGCTCGGGATCAGGTGCAGTCGCCACAACTGTACAGACACCGCAGCCTCCTTCCCTGCAAAGGACTTTCGTTCCTGGCAGCTTTACTTGCTCTCTCAAGAAGTCTATTAGGGGCATCGTCTTAGAAACTTCTGATCCAACTGGGTAGTGGGATAAAAAGAATACAAATAAGTTCTGTTGCTTTTCCTTGATACTTTTGCAAATGTGTTTTTTTTTTCTTTGTTACATTTTTTTCTGATATGCAAAGTTGTTTATAATCATGCCTTTTATATATATTGAACAGTACCTAAATAGATGTAATAGTGTATGTGAATATTAACTGCAACTGAGATGGATATATTTTTGCTTTATCTATTCTGCAAGTTACATATCTTTAACTTTATGGATTAACATGCTTATCAGTATAAATTCTGAAAAGGCTCTGGCTCTCCTACTATACCATTCACTGCATATATGTAACATTTCCAAAGAAAGACTTAAAAACTAATATCAGAAAAGAGACAAAAACAAAACATCTATCATAACTGTCAAAATCTCCAAAACGTAAATGTAAGGTCCTTGAATACCCACTCGTATAATATCTATTGTTGATCTTAATCTTCAGCCGTCGAGGAGGAGCTTCCTCTCTCCCACCGGCCGAAGTTTCTTGTGGTGCCATCCTGGGTACTTCACAGGCCTAGGATGATGTGTAATGAGGTTGTTCTGGGATGGAAACCGGACACCAAAGCCTGTAATATAGGGGGAATATTAGTTTGTAAATGATGATTCATGAGTCATGAATTTTGTACTTGAGTCACAGGATAATTTTTATTGACACAAACACAAACACAAAACACACACACACACACACACACACACACACACAAAAAAAAAAAAAGAAAAAAAAAAGGAGAGCAAGAAAGAGAGAGAGAGAGAGAGAGAGAGAGAGAGAGAGAGAGAGAGAGAGAGAGAGAGAGAGAGAGAGAGAGAGAGAGACAGAGAGAGAGAGAGAGAGAGAGAGAGAGAGAGAGAGAGAGAGAGAGAGAGAAAGTCATGCATTTTATATAGCAGTGGGTAACAATATGCGGTACTCCCAGACGTAATTTCAATGGCTTAATCCCAAATGCCTTTCAGACTTATAGCAAGAACCTAAAAGGAAATAACTTGAATGCAGATTTTCATTATCGTGAGTTTTCCAACCTCTAGTATGTTGAATCTCTGTCCTGCCTTTTCCCCCTTGTAAGCAGGGCCGGAATTATATATAAGCTAAATAAGCTATACTTTCGGGCTACACATTTCGAAACTGCATAGTTTTATTGGCCTTTTCATTATTTATTGTTTATTGCATCTAAATGAGTCATTCCCCTGCCCTATTGAATCACCGATATCACCCTTTTCATGTTTTACGAGAACCATTGTGTTCATACTTCACAGGAGTCTCCAAGCTTCGTGTTGGGGCCTCGTCGAGTATCAATATGGGTTCTAGGATACTATGTCGCTGGGACACTATGTCGCGGACCTAATGTGGCCACATCGCGCTGTGACACGGCGTCCGTTTCGCAAGCGGATAAAATGTCGCGGGGAAGCCACGTTGGCATTTATGTCAGTACATCGCTGTTCATTATTGACAGATAAGATTTAGGAAGGTGTTGAAAGTGCAGCAAAAATAATTTAGTATATAGAATACATAATAACACTGGTATGATACATGATCATATATCTTTCTTTTTCTTTAGGTATTAATGATATATTTTTTGATGAGCATACCTTTATTGTTCAGTGGGGATCACCATTACTTTGGCTATTTGATCCAGATATTGCAAATCTGCAAGGGTATAAGTTTCTAATTTTGTAATAAGGGATTTGATCCTCTTATTTACGAGCTGGTAAATCTTCTGACTCGAGGGATGCTTCCTGCCAGCTGCACGGTGCTCGCGATTCAGAGCCAATTTGTGCTGCTCCTTTTGATATTTTGCAGCGAGCAGCGGCAGCCGAGGATGGTCTGGCAGCATCCTGGCAAACCCATTGTGCCATCCTTCCAACACATTGTTTGTTCGGGGCAGATCATTCTTCACTCGTTGATACGTGTTCCGAGTCCGATATGGAAATTTCCCAGGAATTTCCATGTCACCATGAATCAGCTGGCCAACATAGGTTTCCTGGAAATATTTTCGGACGTCCAGAAGCTCATCATCCTTGGAATTTTCGTCTGCAAGGAGTATCCTCGTGTAGTGGTGGACGTCGGCCAGCGAAACGAATGCCTGAGCCAAGAACCTCCTGACCCGGATGGCGAAGGCAGCATCATTTCTATACCGCGCTGCGAGGCCAAGATTCTGAATGCGTCTCCAGACAGACTGGCCCAGGTGGAAATAACATCCAGCAACCTCTGCACTCGGAAAATTCCTCTGGAAGGCGTTCATTCCTGCCTTCTCAAAATCTGTCATTATTGTCACTGGATTGCATGATAAGCCAGGGGGTATTAGCTGCAACACCACGTACAACATTTTATTATATATCTCTTCATTCTTTCCAGGCAACAATGCATAGACGCAAGGATATGTTATACCACCAAAGTATGCATGGAGTGTGTACTGCTGCTTGTATCCGACAGGGGCCACTTTAAACGTTCCATCACCAAACCAATGACGAGACTCGGCAAGAAATTTCAAATCAGAGTCTGCTGCGAAGATCATCATCCCATCATCTTCATAACGAAGAAAGGCCTCTCCGCTTAACGTTGTCCGAAATGGCTGAAGATCAGACACACCTGCCTTTTGCCGCACTCGCCTCAGCGTCCTCTTGATGGCGTCTACCGTTGGTATTAGATGAGCCCAGCCGACTTCAACTCTAGCGTAAAATGTGTTGACAATATGTGAGATGGGCTCTGCTGTTGCGGCAGCACGTTCCTTCATTGCTGCTAGTATCTCCTCCACCTCGGCCTTCCCAGGGACAGCAGGATGTCTGTGGATGGGGTTTTGCCACTTCACTATTTCCCCATTGACGGTGTGAACCCTGGCACCACAGGTTCTGTCTTCGCATCTCCACAGAACTTTGTCCTGGTGGTCCTTTTCCTTCGTAAAGAGATGCTGGCCAACTCTGAGTTTCACAGTCGCCCGGTATGACGATATAATGCGACAGGCCTCGGGGACATTGACAGCAGGATGTCTGTGGATGGGGTTTTGCCACTTCACTATTTCCCCATTGACGGTGTGAACCCTGGCACCACAGGTTCTGTCTTCGCATCTCCACAGAACTTTGTCCTGGTGGTCCTTTTCCTTCGTAAAGAGATGCTGGCCAACTCTGAGTTTCACAGTCGCCCGGTATGACGATATAATGCGACAGGCCTCGGGGACATTGACAAAAGAAGGTGGGGGAGGGTAATCTTCATTCAATCCCTCGTACGATGAAACATCGAGCTCGGGGTAGGGCGGTAATGGAAGCTCGGTTGAATTCTCCATGCTGAATGATGTCTCCTCCTTGAAAATTCATTATTATAGCAAGATCACAAGACAGAAGGCACACGGCTGAAAGGAACGTTGAAACATAAGGTCATCTGTCCGCAATGTTGAAGCAGTAGCGGAAGTTAGAGTAATAAGGTCAACGGACACCTCGCGCAAGACAGTCACCGCGATATACAAGGTAAGGTCAGCCGACGACCAGGTTATGTGAGGACGACGCCTCGCGCGACACAGTCACCGCGACATAGTGTCCGCCAGACACGGAGTCACCCCCGTCATACAGCTTCGCGACTTTCCTTCCAGGTCATAGTGTCCGCGCGACATAGAAACCGTGCACCGGCTTTATGGGTCAAAATGCACACTACTTGACCATGTAATGATGTACTGCATTCGACCCCTAACTACCCATGGCTCCTGTGGCTATTGTACAGTCCCTGCTCTCCGACTGTGAACGTTATAGACAAATTCGTAATATACTTTTACTACGAAATGAAACACGGTCGGAATAGGCGACGGAAAATAACTGATGGAGAGAACAGACTGATTATTCGATGAAAAATTGGGTTTGTGTCTAATGAGATGTTAAAGTTTCAATCAAAATTTCGGGTTGTTTCGTTACTTCGGTATTGTAGTTGTATTTCAAAAAAAACACGCGGTATTGTGCTCGCTTTTTGTTCAATCTATGTTTGAACTTCATTCTTTTGTCGTTTTCAGATATAATTCTTTCCTAATTTGTTTTATACGGGATGTGATGTATATACGAGAGACAAAGCTGGAGATATTTTAACAAAATCGTTGTTGGCCTGAATAGAGTACGGTCTTTATAGAAAGAAATATTACAACACTTATTTTGCTTGGTGTGAAGCGAGGAGGGATTCCCTGTTTTATTACAAAGTATATTAATAAAAGTACCATTTATGCTTTACCATAGGCTGTTTAGTTCCTCTAACATATCTCTTCTGTCAACCATAAGTTATTTTTTTTTCTCTCTAGCAGAACATTCCCATACCCACTCAATTGACTCCCCCTTTTATCAAAATCCATCTCTATGTATTTCATTTATTTTCTGCATGTATTCCCTTCACGAGGCTGGTATTCAGGAAGAACATGGCTAAGGTACCACTTAAT
>NC_091553.1:47562709-47565209 GCF_042767895.1 Penaeus vannamei
ACTCGGCGGCGGCGGGTTGCTCAGCCCAAACCACTGTTGCCAGACGACCCCGTGGCTCTGTTTGTGTTCGTGTGATCAATGGTAGGTTGTGAATAATATCTCGTCGCTAGGATTGCGTCATCTTCGGTGTTGTTTTGTTGCGAGAGGAGAGGGGCTGGATGGATATGGTAGCGACGTGGGTTGGATTTTTGTTTTTGTTTTTTCTGTCGGAGAAGAGCGGGGAGACGGTGTTTTCGTGCTGGCAACACTGGACGGAGCTCGGTCGCGTTTACTCCGTACAAAGCATCGGAGTTGTGGAGTGATCCGCGCTGAGTTACGCCGTGTGTGCGAGGTTGGTGGCCGTTGCAGCAGCCGAGAGCGAGGGAGTGGCGAATTGACGTGGCGAGTGGACGTGTGACGAGCGTGCCCTGCGGATGCCCTCGGCCGTGAGCGATGTCAGTGAGGTCGAGCGGCGGGTGTTGAGTCCGCGATGCAGCAGTAGGCTCGTGCGCGCTGGGCCCCCTCGCCTCGGCAGAACCTCGTTTGTACCAACTGCCCCGCGTCGGCCGCTGCGGGAAGGGGACGGGACCGCGGCGCGAGTGGTGATGTGAAGTGCACGGGGAGTTGGCTATTGCTCGGCGCGAACGGACTGCGAGGACGTCACGTCGTTGTTGCGTAGTCGTTGCGAAGTTGCGCGCGGTGTCGGTTCGTCATGTCAAATTCTGCGGGCGAGATGGCCAAGAGGGATGCTCAGGCCTGCGACATGGAGAGGGGCGTTCCTCAGCCGCAAGTGTACGACGTGACACGAGTCGATCACGCTTCTTTCGACATGTCGAGATACGTCTCTCAGCCCTCGGACATGTCTCGCGTCCCTTACCAGTCATTCGACATGTCCAAAAGTGCCCATCAGACGTATGACATTCCCAGGAACATGGGGCACTCTTACGACATGAACAGAGTCCCGGCGTTCGACATGACCCGAAATATCCCGCAGACTTTCGAGATGTCGAGGGGCGTCCACCAGTCCTTTGACATGAGTAGGGGCGTGGCGCAGCAGTTCGACATGTCAAGGGGCGTGAACCAGTCGTTCGACATGCAGAGAGGTGCGACCCACAATTACGAGATGCCAAGAGGACCTCAGGGTTACGAGATGCCACGAGGGGCGCAGGCCTTCGAGATGCCCCGAGGAACGGCTCAGCCTTACGAGATGACGCGGGCGGTGCAGCAGCCGATGGAGATGGGACGAGGGGGCATGGGCGCGGGGCATCCCTACGAGTACGGCAAGGAATATCACCCCTGCCCCGAGGTCCATCACAGCGGGGCCCTCAAAAACAACCATCAGGCCTTGCACGATGCCCAGCCGGGGATGGAAGTGCCCATGGAAATGCCCAAAACAGCCCCACAATCCACCGCCAAATCCAAAGGTGCCCCCAAAGCGAACAGTCATCCTTTCGAATTCGCGAAGGGCTATGCACAGCAGCTGGAAGTCGCCAAGAAGGCCGCTCAGACGGCGATCCAGGCGAAGCTGGAGGCGAAGAAGGCGGAGAAGGCGAAGCAGGAAGCAGAGCAGGCCGAGAGGGCGAAGCGAGAGGCCGAAGAAGCCGAGAATGCGAAACGCCAAGCCGAGGAGGAAGAGAAATCGAAAGCCGGAGCGCAGCCGTCGGAAATCCTGAAGCTCTACGCCCAGCAGCTGGAGATGGTGAAGAAAGCGTCGCAGTCGTCCGAGATTGCGAAGATGTACGCGAGGCAGCTGGAGACGGCGAGAACCACCTCCAGAACCAAAGAGAAGACGAGCAAAGGCTCCTCGTACTCGTCGGGAAGAGTTCGGAGGGAGAGAGCGAAGGCCCGCACGCCGGACAAGAATAATGGTTCTTACACTTCGGGAGCGACAGAGAGAGAGAGGAAGTCGTCGTCGAGCAGAACCGCGTCCGAGAAGCCAGAGGACATGGAGACCGACACGAGCGACGAGAAACAGTCGGAGGAAGCCGAAGGCGACCCTCCGCCCTTCGAGATGGCCAAGTACCTCGCGCAGCTGTCCAAAATGAAGAAGGGAGGAGACCCACCGCCGGAAATGGCCAGAGAGGACTCACTCGAAAGCGAAGACGGACAGAGCGACACGCAGCAGGACGACGCGGGACTGAGTCGCAAGTCCCCCTCGCCGACGGACGCGTCAAAGTCCACGGGGCTTCCATTCCCGTTTGAGTTAATGAAGAACCTGGGGCTTCCTCTCGGGGTCGGGTTGCCGGGCGTGGGCAGCGCGAGAACGAAACGGGATCGACAGGAGTTAACTATAGCCAATAAGGCCAAGTTAATCGAACAGGTGGAATCGCGAGGCGCCAAAAAGAAAGCGGATATTGCGCGAGAGTGGGGTCTGAGGCCCTCGACGCTCTCCACGATCATGAAAAATAAAGACAGAATCCTAACGCAGTACAAATCGCAGAGGTACGCTGCAGGAAGGCGGCGAATGCGGACCGCTGCCTACCCTGACGTCGAAGAGGCTTTACTCACCTGGTTCAGATAT
>NC_091553.1:47580209-47592709 GCF_042767895.1 Penaeus vannamei
ATATATATATATATATATATATATATATATATATATATATATATATATATATATATATATATATATATATATATATATATATATATATATATATATATATATATATATATATATATATATATATATATATATATATATGTATAATATATAATGTATTATGTATATCTATATTTATTTTTGTTAGTGTTGTTAGCAAGGTAATATATAATGTGAGGGATTTTCTATTTATTTATTACCGCTTTAGAATGCCTGGAATAAACATGCATGGCCATTGGGATTTTCATTTTTTTTATTTTGCTTATATATAGACAACTCCAAAAGTACCTATTCACCAAGGAGTCAAATACAAGGCCCACATGACCATGCCTGTTTAATTGATTCCTTGAATTTTCAGGAAGAAAATTGATTTTATTGCTATTAGTATTGTTGATAGGCAAATGTTGTAATGGAAATGATAATGATAGTAATAATACTAATGATGGTACTGATGATAATGATAATGATAATTGTAATAAAAATGATGGTGATGATAACTTCACTAATGATAATAATTATGACAATAGTAATAATAATAATAATAATAATAATAATAGTAATAATGATGATAATAGTAATAATAATAGTGATGATAATGATAACAATAGTAAAAATGATAATGGTCATGTTAAAGCTAAGGATGAGGATAATGATATAATGAAATGATCATAGTATTAGTAAAACAAATCAAAGAAAATTAACAGAATTCAGTAAAGAGACAGTGAAATCAGGTAGGTCTGGTAATTGACTCCTTGTTGACCAAGTGCTTGTGAAGCCATTCATGTACAAACAAAAGGAAACCAGAGTGGACCGTGTATATAGCCGGTGCTAATCAGGAAAAACTGAATAAAATTTCATCTTGTCTTCGTTTCTCTCCATCTGATTACATCATATCTTCTCTTCCTCTTCTTTTTCTTCATCTTCATATTAGTGTTATTTGCATTCTTCTTATCTTAAAGAAAATCATGAGTTCTTCCGTACTTATATTTTTCAAGTGCCATCCTGCTCTTTTTCCAGTGCCAGCAGCTTGTGTATGCATGTAACGGCTGGAGCGTAGAGACAGTGGAACACCTTGGTGACCGTTACAATGGTTACCACCCTATACAGCAGTCTTTGGCGGGATTCTATGGGACCCAGTGTGGTTATTGTTCTCCGGGAATGGTCATGACAATGTATGGGTAAGTTGGAAGAGATTTTACTGTATTACCATCTATGGACCTTTTTTTTTTTATTGTATTGTTGTCTTTTGCTTCACAGGCTTCTCCTCTCATATGTGTCTTATTTAAGTAAAAATAATCCATAAATGTTTTTTTCCCGTGTAGTCAGGAGAATTATATCATTCACTTGCATATTTTTAGCCTGAATTGATAAGACTCAAATTTCTAAAGTCTGTCTAGAGATTGTTAATTTTACCACCCATATACATTATTTTTATTATCTTTTATATTCCAGTCAGCAAAAATCATCAGCAACTTTGACTGCATCTCAGGTGGAGAAATCCCTAGATGGAAATCTCTGTAGATGTACTGGGTACCGTCCAATTCTTGAGGCTTTCAAGGCATTGGCGGATGATGGAGATCAAGCACTCAAAAACAAGCTGGTTGACATTGAGGTAAGTTGGAGACAGAGAAAAATAACTAATTATTAGATAGTGTATGCAGAGAATTAAGTTGATATATTGTGTATGTAGATCTTGTTTTAAGAGAGTGTAAGAATTAGTGATAGAGAGAGAGAGAAAGAGTGTGTGAGTGAGTGAGTGAGTGTATGAGAGTGTGAGTGAGCATATGAGTGTGTGTGTGTGTGTGTGTGTGTGTGTGTGTGTGTGTGTGTGTGTGTGTGTGTGTGTGTGTGTGTGTGTGTGTGTGTGTGTGTGTGTGTGTGTGTGTGTGTGTGTGTGTGTGTGTGTGTGTGTGTGTGTGTGTGTGTGTGTGTGTGTGTGTGTGTGTGTGTGTGTGTGTGTGTGTGTATGTGTGTGTGTGTGCGCGTGTGCGTGCGTGCTTGTATGTGCATAGATGTGCGTGCATGCTTGTATGTGCATAGATGTGCGTGCGTGCTTGTATGTGCATAGATGTGCGTGCGTGCTTGTATGTGCATAGATGTGCGTGTGTTTTGTAAGAATGAGATGATACTTTATTATTATTATTAATTTTTTTTTGCATATTTTCCAGTCATATTTTATAAGGATCTTTCTTTTCTGGATTACATTATGATTATATCCTTTTTCTTATACAAAATCAACTTACCCAAAGTTCAAAATTATTTGTTCAAATAAGTGAATTAAGAATTCCATGACGACTTACCATTACAATTAACAGTATTACCCATATGTTAAAAAATACAACAGGATGCATTTAAGACCAAGTGCCCAAAGACCGGCAAATGTTGCACGGGAAGTTGCAGCTCGAAAAAGACTGCTCCTGTTCCTGCCAAACAGAGGGAGATCACAGTGCAAGGAGTTAAATGGTTTTATCCAACGAGTCTTTCGGTAAGTTCCTTGTAGTTTTGTTACGAAGGTATGTTAGTGATTTTTGTATGCTCTTAGTTTTGAAATGATTATTCATCAATTTAAAGGAATAAGTGACAAAGTACTGTTGTCAGTTACACCCAATGCTACTTGTTTGACTGGCATCTTGGGGATGAGAAATTTAAGCGTTTGCATGTAACGCTGTCTAGAGGAAAAGAAAAAGAGAAGATTGTGCTATGGAACCTCTTTTGTAGTGTTGCTATAGATTATAGGGCTTATCTGTTCTTTTTTTATTTATTTGTATCTTTTTTATAAATTAATCTTTTCAGAGCCTGTACAGCATCTTGGACCAGCTAACTGAGGGGGAAAAAGTGCGTATTGTTGGTGGTAATACAGGACAAGGTGAGCTATACTACAGAGTGATAGATTTTCATGCTAGCATATTTATTTTTGTAGATGTATATTTACCTCTCTGTGTATCTACCTATCTCTTCATCATTATTTATCTACCCGTCTACTAATTTATCTATCTATCTATCTATCTATGTGTATATATCTATCTATCTATCTATTAATTCATATATTCATATAACAAGAACTTTCCTTTGGTATTCATATATTATCATAATCATTATCATTTTCATCTTTTCTTTCTTCTATTTTCTCTCACTTTTATGCACTTTCATATGCCCAGTTTTAATTCCATGCTACAATTCTAGGTGTGTACAAAAACGACGGCCCTTTCGATGTATACATTAGCACAAGCAATGTACCAGAATTGTATACAGTAGAAGAGAACACTGGAGAAATTACCCTAGGGGCTAATGTGAGCTTGAAGAGAGCAATCGAGGTCTTTGAGGAAGCGGCAGGAAACCCAGGATTCCAGCACCTAAAGGAGCTCGCTAAACACTGGGGGGTTGTGGCTAATGTTGCAGTGAGAAATGTGAGTTTGTGGCTCTTGAGGTGTTTTTTAATGATGTTGGTGTTCGTAAATTCAAATTTTTCATCTTAGATTTTGAATAAAAGAATTATTTGAATATAGGGAAAATTAATAGAAAACAGAGGAGTGAAAGAGATATTTAGATAAATAGTAATAAGATATTTAATAAAAAGATTTATATATGTCTATATGGATACAAGTGCAGATGATCATGAAATAATGAACTGTGATAAAGTAGTGAAATTATTCAGATAAGGAGAATACACAAACTGATGCATTCTACTCAACAGGTTGGCACAATTGCCGGAAACCTGATGATGAAACACACCCATCAAGAATTCCCCTCAGATATATTCCTGACACTTCTTGCGGCCGATGCACAGCTTGCTATAGGGAGCTCTCAAGATGCATCTGTTGCTTACGTCTCACTGGAGGATTTCTTGCTGACGGACATGCAGAAGAAAGTGGTTACAGCTGTGAAATTGCCATCTTTGGCTGCCGACATCCAGGTCAGTTTCTTTTTTTTAAGGGATTTTTTTTTTTTTTTGTATTATATGCATGAGGTTTAAAAAATAGGAAAAAATGCCCTTCTAAGACACTTTTGAAAAGGCTGAGTCATTTTTAGTTTATTAAGAATTATATCTTGTACTTTGTTTTAATGGATATATATATTTTTTTTTATCCTTTACCTAACTGATTTTACTGATTTAGGAGAGAGAGAGAAAAAGAACATTAGAATGAGAGATACATAAAGATCTTTCCAAAATTACAGTTACCTAAATATTGTGTCATATATTTCTCTTCCAAAATCTTGTCTCATATATATATTTCTCCCCTTTCAGATTAGAAGCTTCAAAATCACCCCACGTGCCGTCAATGCGCATGCCTACGTAAATGCAGCTTTTCGGTTCCAAGTTGATGAGAATGATGGATTTTTAGTCAAGTCGAAGCCTTTTCTACTCTATGGGGGAATCAATCCAAATTTTGTAAGTCATTTTGGATATTGTTTATATATTTCCTGTTAACTTTTTTTATTGCTTTACACCTCACACAAAAGGGAAACTTTGTAATCTGTGTAATGTAGTTGTTATTATTATTATTACTATCATCATCATGCTTATTGTTATTTTTTATTACTGGTATTGTTGTTGTTATTAATATGTTTTTTTATTGCCACTGACCTACTGCCACTGTTTTTGTTTCTTTATTGTTATTGTTATTATCATTGTTATTGTTATGATTGTGAGTATTACTACAATTATGAACAAGATTATAATTATTGCTATTTTAAGTGTAATAATTATAAATTATTGATATTATTTTATTGTTATTTTTATCTTCCTGATGTATATAGACCTGTTGTGAGAGAGATCTTCTACAGCAAAATTGCTTTCCTGGTAGCTGGTTGTCGTGGTTAACTTCATTGTGGTGTCTCGGTGTAGTCAAATTAACTGAGATGTCTGTTGCTCCCATGGCTCAGGAGCTGATATCAGTAGTGGCAGTTCACTTCCATGGCATTAGCCCCATTGAATGTTTAAATGTTTTTGTTATGGAAGATTTATGAAGCCAAAACTTATCAATCGACAATGATTAATAGAAGATTTTTTTATTTTTCTAATGAAATTGGGATTATTCTGTTTGTCAATGCAGATTCACGCAGCCAATACCGAGGACTTTCTCACTGGACGTCGGCTTACAGAACAAGGCTTGCTGACAGAAGCTGCAGAGATCCTAGCCACGGAGGTTCTCCCAGATGCCTTACCCCAGGACTCATCACCAGCATATAGGCTGTCACTAACACAGAGTTTGCTCTATAAGGTTTGTATGTGTGTGTGTGTGTGTGTGTGTGTGTGTGTGTGTGTGTGTGTGTGTGTGTGTGTGTGTGTGTGTGTGTGTGTGTGTGTGTGTGTGTGTGTGTGTGTTCATATATGCATGCCTTTTTTTGTGTCCTGCATAGAATGTAATGGAATTTACATTTTTTTTGTGAAATAATAGTCATGTCTTTGAAGAGAAACTAAAAACTGACATTACCTGTTTTGCTATCATAGTTTTTGATTTGCATGTTATAGAAAAGATGCAGATCCTGTCTTAGGTAGCCAAAGGAGATGAAACATACTCTTTTTCCCCTGATCAACTGACAACATTTTTGATTGTCTTTTCTTGTAAATATATGCTTACAGGCTGTAATAAGCATTTTGGGAATCGAAGCATCAGCGCAGAATCTGAGTGCGGCTACTCTGATTGAGCGGCCTGTCTCATCCTCAAAGCAGACTTTCGATGAGAACCCAGAGCTGTGGCCTGTCGGGAAGCCAATCCCCAAAGTTGAAGCCATAACACAAGTGGCAGGTTTGTGCTTTGTACTTAGTTTTGTCTTTTCTTTAGACTATCTTTTTCTTTTATTATGTGTTAAAAATTAAGATGATTTGTTTGGTGGATCAACAATTTTATTTTAAGGAATAGATTGTTTTAGAAATTGTCCTTAAATAAAAACAGTAATGGTGTTTATTAGTACGTATTCATAGATCTCATCAATAGATTACTTGTCCCAGTTACAGCCTTGTATAAATGAATAATTTCACCAGCATGAACCTAGGAACAAGGAGTTAGTAGCGGTAATATGTCTTAGACTAATGTATGTTTATTTTTTTCCAGGAGAGGCTACCTTTGCTAATGATGAGCCTACGCAGCCTCATGAACTTCATGGTGTTTTTATTCAGTCATCTGTTGGTTCAGCTGATATCGTGTCCATTGATACATCTGAGGCACTTGTAAGTTGATTAAGATTGCATTTTATTTCTTATTTGATTTAATTACTTGAAACTTTTTATGTATATTTAAAATTTTAAGACAGGATGTAGGACCAAAAGTAAAGGTTGTCGTTGATGCAAACTTGTTCAGTGTGCAGTAATGGGTCTGTTACAGAGCTTGCCTGGAGTGGTGGCAGTAATTACAGCTGAAGACATACCAGGTATTAATGACTTTACTGCAGAAGCTGGTACAGAGGCAGAGGAAGTGAGTTTTTTTGCTTTGCTTAATTTTCTTTTGATGATATATTTTGATGTTTAGATAAGTGGATAGATGGATAAAAACTGGTCATTTTATATACACATACATACATATATAAGTGTATAGTTGCATATGAATTATATCTTGAATCTAATCAGAGTCATCGATTTACATGATCCTTCCCTATACTCTCATCAGGTTTTTGCAAGTGGCAAGGTCTTGTATGCAGGACAGGGCATTGGTTTAGTCATTGCCGAGAGCTATGATGTCGCAAGTCAAGCTTCAAAGATGGTTAAGGTTGAGTATGCAAATGTACAGAAGCCCATCTTGACAATTAAGGATGCATTGGATAACGGGAATGTACAACCAGACTACAATCTCATAACTGGGAAGAGGGAGCCCGTGATAGTGGGTGATGTTGAAGGTATGAAATCATCATATTGGACTCTGAGGAGCGTTATATTTATATGTTATTATATTGTGATTTATATATCAATCTCCATTTTGCTCTTTGAATTTACATATCTGTGAATGTGTTTTGGGTTTGGCTTGTTTTTATTACTTGGTGTTATTGGTAAAGATGGCACCAGTTCTTGCTTACCTCCGTCTTGTAGTTAGATTTTGAAGATTTTGAAGAGTGGTGCCATGAAAAAAATAGGAGTGCACTGGATGTTTTTACAGGGATTAATTACAATGTTGCCAGCATAAAGAAGGAGGGGTTGATTGTCATCATTAACAAAGATTAACACAATTGCTGTCACTATTGTTGTTGGATTGAAACAGACACAGCAAGTGATCCTTATGATTTTTTTTTTTTTTTTTTTGTGGGGTAGTCCTTATTATTGATGAATTTATAATATTTTATAAGTGATTGCCTGCCTATTGCAGCTGGATTCAAAGCAGCATCGCATGTCATCGAGGGAGAATTCGACATGGGTTTCCAGTTCCACTTCCCACTTGAACCCTTGGCTGCTCGTGTAACACCCATAGAAGATGGATATGATGTCATCGTTACATCCATTTGGCCAGCTGAAGTGCAGTCCTCAATTGCACAGGTCCTTGGTATTGATGCTAATAGGTAAGGAACATGAATATTGAAAATGGTAATAGGTAAGGAAGGGCTCTATATGAATACTGAAAATGGTAATAGGTAAGGAATAGCTTCATATGAATATTGAAAATGATAATAGGTGAGGAAGGACACTATATGAATATTGACAAACCACTCAACATTTCCATTTCTCAAAAGGGATATGCATTTGATAAACCAGTGACTTATATCCCCTCCTCATCCCTCCAGCATCAATACATCGGTGAGGCGCGTTGGAGGTTCGTTCGGGGGGAAGATCAGCCGAGCCCACATGGTCAGCACAGCAGCTGCAGTTGGGGCCTGGAAAACGCATCGTCCTGTTCGGGTTGCGCTCAATCTCAAGATGTTCATCACTCTCATTGGCGGACGAGATCCCTTTTACTCCAAGTATAAAGTATGTTTGGATTGATCATTTGCTTTGGTTGATGTTATTTTTGTATTGATTTTGTTTATTGATATGTGATTTTATTATTATTATTATTATCATTATTATTATCATTATTACTGTTGATGTTATTTTCTTTTTGTTTTTCATTTTTTGATAATGTTTTTGTTTTTTTTATCATCATTCTTTTTGTTATCAATATTTTCATTGCAGTATTATTGTTGCTTTCATTATATGTATATATTTTTTGTTTTTTTAGCTATCATTATTTTTCTCTATAAAATTGCAATTATTGCTTATGTATATTATCAATATCACCACGTTTTTATCAGCTTTTTTGCCTTGCTTGTTTCCTTATTTCAACTTCATTTGATGGCCTTATCCATGAATGCAAAACTGGGATGGAAGTTCTCAGTTAAGAAATGAGTATATGTTTCAATAGATCAAAGATTATGAGATATATGAAGAATGTTTTATTTCTTTGAATATCTGCACATGCTCTGTGTTTGTGAATTTATTTCATATACTGATGAATAATAAAGATTGCATTTGTTAATTACTGTTTCCAAGGCTTTGCAAGAAAGTACATTATTTGTATGTATATTATAGGTTGGCTTTGATGACTTCGGCAAACTAGTGTCCGTTGACCTGGACATTGTATCTGATTCTGGTTGTTCTGCCAACGAAGCTTCTGCTGGTCTTGGTGCTGCTTATGCTAGCAATGTCTATTACTGTCCGAACTGGCTTCTCAAACCCTCCGTCGTAACAACCAACACGCCCTCAAACACATTTATGAGGTCACCAGGTTAGGAGAATTTGATTTTAGAAGAGAAGTAAACTAAGGTACTAAGGAAGTAGTGTGGGTAAATCTTGTGTGGGTTCCTGTTAAAGTGAATTGAAATTCAGATATAAGAACGTGTGATTGCTGATAGTGTTGAGGTGCAGCAAAAGTGTAATTTTCATTTATCAATTCTAGGGGAGATTAAGGTGTTAAGGTGTTAATGAAAAGGCATTCTTGATATAATGTATGATTAAATAGCTCAATTTTGGTAAGATGATAGCCCCTTTGTTATTAATTATATGTAAATGAATGCTCTTTTGGCAGGAATAGAAAGCAATATTAGATGTAATGATACTTATCTTTGTACTGTGCTTTCCAGGTATTTTCCAAGGCATAGTGACAATAGAAAGTATAATGGACCACATTGCCCATTACCTTGGGCGAGACCCCCTGGAGGTGAGGGAGGTCAACTTAGCTCCTGCTGGGGCTGAGCGACCATCAGCTGATCCGATTGTGAAAAACGTGTTTCAGGAGGACATCCTTCCGTTACTGAAGGAGAGCTCAGAGTATGAATTAAGGCTGGAAGAGGTGAATGCTTATAATCAGGTGAGTTGTAGGGGTTTGCTTGTTAATAGCTCTTTGTAGGTGGTATGCCTTTTCTTGGGAGTCATTAATAAAGGAAAATGAAGGGTGTTTATATGTTGTAGCTGAGAAATCTTAGTGTGTGAAATGTGTGCCTTTATTTTGTTATTAGACTATTCCAGTTTAATAGACTGTAAAAAGGATATGGTTTATAGCTTAAGCCTGATATTGTGATTGTGTATTAGGTACATTTATATTATATTGGCATTTTTGGAATGTGTGAAATGAGAATAAGGCAGAAAATAATGAGCCAGTTATGGGAGAGTTTATCTTCAGTTATTTAGAGTTGGCAGTGTATGATGGAAATTGTGTGATAGGAAATTGTGAATGAAGGATGGTATTCAGAACTAAATTTAATTCATTTTAAGAAGTAACATCAACATGTGTGATTTATATCTCCTGCTTTGAGAAGTGATTTTATTCCATTTATGCCTGTTCTGTAATTTTCATGAGAAATTTTGATCGTGGTATGCTACGATCATTTTCTTCTATTATATCTCTGGATTTCAACTGATACAGGAAGAGATAGAATAATTATTATCCTTTAAAGGTTCTGTATTACCCTGTGAAAATAAGAAGAATTATTTTTTTTCCTTATATCAAATTTTTAGTGTGTGCATTGTTCACTTTATCCCTTCAGAATAACAGATGGCGCAAGAGGGGAATAGCGATCATGCCCATGTGTTTCAACCTTGGTTATCCCGACTTCCGTTTTGGGGTGTTGGTTAACATCTACAGCCATGATGGAACCGTGTCCATTGCACATGGAGGCATTGAAATGGGGCAGGGATTGAATACAAAGGCAGGTGTCTAGACTGAATGGGTATACATATCTGTATTTATTTTTTGAAATGACAATCATTAATGATGATTCTTTTCTGGTTTCATATACTTATTCTGTATATCTATGAAAGAAGAAGAGAAAAAGTAGTCAAAATGAAAAATATGAAAGGAAATCAAGCTCATTCCAAAATGACAAAGGTTATGATGACCACAATAAATTCATTGATACATTAAGTTAATATGTCATACCAAATGTTTTCTACTAGGCTGTGCAGGTAGCGTCACACATTCTTGGAGTGCCAGTGGCCAAGATAAAGGTCAAGGCAACAAGCACAACCACCAATGCCAATTCGACCCACCAGGGTGCCACTGTTTGCTCAGACATTGTGCTTCTGGTGAGTTTTATGACTAATGACTTTTTAAAATTATTTTTTAGGTTTGATATGTTTTTTTTTTTTGTATTATTAATACTTTAATGAATAGATGTACTGAGAAATGTGTTCCTTGTATCGGATATTTATTTTTTGGTGATATGTTTTTATATTCTTTATTCATCATCAAGGACTGTGTTGAATGTTTTAGTATTATTGTTATTATTTATGTTGCACTTTTTAGATATCTCATTTTATATATTTATCGGTATTATTACAATTATTCCTGTTTTTAGTTTCATATTCATTAATACATGTTAAGTATGAGGCTCTTCCACATAGTTTTTTGTCTATCCAAGCTCAAATTACTCATTGGAAGCAAAAATCCACTTAGATGTATTTATGCACAGGGTGTCAAGAAAGCATGCGAAAACCTCCGAGCACGGCTGGATTCCACAAGAGAGAAGCTCAGTAAGGAAGGCAAAGATGTCAGTTGGGCTGAGCTTGTCAAGATATGTAAGAGCTCTGATGTTGATCTCAGTGAGAGAATTTGGTGAGATTTTGAGTCACTTGTTCGTATCTCTCTGTCTCTTTCTCTCTTTCTCTCTGTCTCAATTGCTCACTCCCTCCTTTTTCCCCTTTATCCTCCCTCCCTCCCTCCCTCTCTTTCTCTTACCCTTGTCCCCTTCCTAGCTACCTCTCCTCCTCCCTCTCCTCTCTCTCTCTCTCCCTTCCATCCCCCTTCCTCCCTCTCCTCTCTTTCTCCCTTCTCTCTTCTCCCTCTCCTCTCTCTCTCCCTTCCCTCTCCTCTCCCTCTCCCTTCCCTCTCTTCCTCCCTCTCCCTTCCCTCTCCTTCTCCCTCTCCTCCTTCCTCTCCTCCTTCCTCTCCTCTCCCTCCCCCTCCCCCCTTTTCCATCTTTAGAACTGTTCTCTTTCACTGTACATGTTGTGCTATAAAAAGTTTTAAAGACCCATAATCCAGAGTGATGTAAATAATTTTTATGACAAAAAAAGATAACATAACTCTTGTTTCCAGGACTAAGATGAGTGAGTACCCGAATGCCTATGACATCTGGGGAGGAGTTTGTGCGGAAGTAGAGGTGGACGTTCTCACGGGACAGTTCATGGTAGGTGTTGGAGAATGTCTTCATCTTCAGTTTTTTTTTTTCATCTTCTTTTTCTTCTTCATCTTCAATGTAAGCATGTGTTCCCCATCTTTTTTTTTTCTTCTTCACTTAATTTTTCTTGTCTTTTTGTTCTGTCCTTATGACTTCTTCTCATGCACACACACAC
Source organism: Penaeus vannamei (assembly GCF_042767895.1). NCBI lineage: Eukaryota > Metazoa > Arthropoda > Malacostraca > Decapoda > Penaeidae > Penaeus > Penaeus vannamei. The sequence goes on from NC_091553.1 coordinate 47,592,001, forward strand.
ACACACACACACACACACACACACACACACACACACACACACACACACACACACACACACACACACACACACACACACACACACACACACACACACATATTTATATATTTCCCCCAATTCATGACTGCATAAAAAAAGAAAAAGTATTGTTTTTTATGGTCTTTAACATGTGTCAATAAAACACAGTCTTTAATTCTGTATAGAAGTAGTACCAAATTATGGATATGAAAGATGATTTTTTAGACATCGTAGACCATTGATTAGGTCAGGAATGTTTTTCAATCTCCCTGTTGTACATTTCAGATACGCCAAGTAGACCTCATAGAAGACTGCGGCAAAAGTCTGAGCCCCTACGTAGACATTGGTCAAATTGAGGGGGCCTTTGTCATGGGGTTAGGCTTCTGCACTTTGGAGAAAGTTAAGTTCAACTCAGAAACGGGAGAGAAGTTGTCCAATGGGACGTGGGTAAGTAATCCATTTTATTTTAAGGGTTGTGGTATGCCAAGATTATATCATGAACAAGGGTGCAATAACGAATATGTCCATATATACTGAAGTCTTTTTTTAAGGCATGTTTTTTGGCTTGGCATTTTCTTTTACTGGTAGTTTTAAGGATAGATTATTGATACACAAATGCATAGATTAAAAGTTAAATGGTTGTAGACAAATATATGATATACAGAGTTACTGTAAATTTAGTAAGAGAGAT
>NC_091553.1:47600209-47605209 GCF_042767895.1 Penaeus vannamei
AAAACTTTTTTTTGAGGGGGTTTCGGGAGCAAGGTTACCGAGTAACATTTTAAAAAATTAAATCAGCACCATACTTTTTAATATCTCGTTTCGAAAAGGACCACATTGAAATGAAAATGAAAACTTTGAGAGTTACAAACCATGATCGTTGACTTCTTAAATTATGCCGACCACCAAGTTTGAGGAGGAAAATGATGATTTGTGACCTTTGAGGAGGTGTCGCACCCCCCCCCCCACACACACACACACACCCGTGGCATCGCGCCTGAGGAGGTCACCCTTCGCCTCGGCACTCGGGGTCACTCTCGGGGTCACTCTCGGGGTCACACCTTTACCTCACCAATAAACTCCTCAAGCAAGACCCCCCTTAATTCACCACCACCCCCATACGCCCCCGACGATATCACGTCAAAGCTACGCAGAACCTGATGGGTTGGGTTCACAGTGATAACTACTACTATTATTATTGTTATCATCCTCATGATCATCAATGATAACGATTATCATCATCATATATTTTTTGCTGTTATCATTATCATTGTTATGTTATTATTACTATTATTATCATAATTATTATCATTGTAATTGATAATATCTCTATAGTTATTATTATCATTATCATTGTTATGGTATTTATCATCATTATCATTATTATTATTTTGGAAAATCTCTGTTTTTCTCTTCTGATTAAGCCAAATACCTGACGAGTAACTAACTTGCAAATCACGTATCGCAGACGTCACGCCACCATCTGCCACCCCCCCCCCTCCCCCCCCCAAAAAAAACGAAAAAAAAAACACAAACGAGAGCCGAAAGTATATTCTATTTTTCTCTCCCCCCCCCCCCCCGTGCAATGCCATCCACAGGGATTTGCCATATGTGTTGCCAGTGCCGCTTCGGTCCTCAGGTGTGGACAATCAGCCAAGTGTGATAGAGAGAAAAGGTAGAACATAACCCACCCTTGTAACAACACCTACATTGCCACATTGTTTTTCCGTGAGTAGAGGAGAGTTCGCTGTGGCTTGGACTTTGACGCTGAGGTAAGTGGTTTGAAACAAGGTACTGTGGTTATTCGTGTGAGAAAAAAAGGGTATTAATTGTGTCTTTATCGCTTGTTCGATGGTTTAGTTATTGTGAATCTATTGTTGTGCGGTTATAAGTGTGAAAAGGGGGTATTAATTATGTGTTTATTGTTTGATTGGTGATTTAGGTATTGTGAACATGGATCTTATTGTAATGCGGTTATTCGTGTGAAAAAATAGTATTCATTGTGTGTTTATCGTTAGATTGATGGTTGAGGTACTGTGAACCCGAAAAGAAGTAAAAAAAAAAAAAAAAATCTTTGGAAAATCCTAGAGATTGGAGGAATTATGGTTATTATTATTATTATTGTTATTATTGTTATTATTATTATTATTATTATTATTATTATTATTATTATTATTATTATTATCATTATTATTATTATTATCATTATCATTATCATTATTATTATTATTATTATTATTATTATTATTATTATCATTATTATCATTATTATTATTATCATCATCATCACTATTATTATTATTATTATCATTTTATTGTACTCTGAAGCGAATTTACTTCTGGAGAGCAAGAAGTGCATGTGTAAATGAATAAGAAAACTGCCCATAAAGACAAAATGAAACACGCGAAGTTAAGACAGCTGTTGAAGCAAAATATTACTGTTATCAATTTTCCAATGGTACTTCATGGCTATTGTTAGTGTTATCATTGTTATTCTTATTGTTATTCTTATCAATATTATTCTTATTCTTATTAATATTATTTTTATTCGTATCAATATTATTCTTATTCTTATTAATATTGTTCTTGTTCTTATCAATATTATTCTTATTCTTATCAATATTATTCTTATTCGTATCAATATTATTCTTATTCGTATCAATATTATTTTTATTCTTATTAATATTATTCTTATTCTTATTAATATTATTTTTATTCGTATCAATATTATTCTTATTCTTATTAATATTGTTCTTGTTCTTATCAATATTATTCTTATTCTTATCAATATTATTCTTATTCGTATCAATATTATTCTTATTCGTATCAATATTATTTTTATTCTTATTAATATTATTCTTATTCTTATCAATATTATTCTTATTCTTATCAATATTATTCTTATTCTTATCAATATTATTCTTATTCTTATCAATATTATTTTTATTCTTATCAATATTATTCTTATTCTTATCAATATTATTCTTATTCTTATCAATATTATTCTTATTCTTATCAATATTATTCTTATTCGTATCAATATTATTCTTATTCTTATCAATATTATTCTTATTCTCATCAATATTATTCTTATTCTTATCAATATTATTCTTATTCGTATCAATATTATTCTTATTCTTATCAATATTATTCTTATTCTTATCAATATTATTTTTATTCTTATCAATATTATTCTTATTCTTATCAATATTATTCTTATTCTTATCAATATTATTCTTATTCTTATCAATATTATTCTTATTCGTATCAATATTATTCTTATTCTTATCAATATTATTCTTATTCTCATCAATATTATTCTTATTCTTATCAATATTATTCTTATTCTTATCAATATTATTCTTATTCTTATCAATATTATTCTTATTCTTATCAATATTATTCTTATTCTTATCAATATTATTCTTATTCTTATTAATATTGTTCTTATTCTTATCAATATTATTCTTATTCTTATCAATATTATTCTTATTCTTATCAATATTATTCTTATTCTTATCAATATTATTCTTATTCTTATCAATATTATTCTTATTCTTATCAATATTATTCTTATTCGTATCAATATTATTCTTATTCTTATCAATATTATTCTTATTCTTATCAATATTATTCTTATTCTTATCAATATTATTCTTATCATTATTCTTATTCTTATCAAAATTATTCTTATTCTTATCAATATTATTCTTATTCTTGCCAATATTATTCTTATTCTTATCAATATTATTCTTATTCTTATCAATATTATTCTTATTCTTATCAATATTATTCTTATTCTTATCAATATTATTGTTATTCTTATCAATATTATTCTTATTCTTATCAATATTATTCTTATTCTTATCAATATTATTCTTATTCTTATCAATATTATTCTTATTCTTATCAATATTATTCTTATTCTTATCAATATTATTCTTATTCTTATCAATGTTATTCTTATTCTTATCAATATTATTCTTATTCTTATCAATATTATTCTTATTCTTATCAATATTATTCTTATTCTTATCAATATTATTCTTATTCTTATCAATATTATTCTTATTCTTATCAATATTATTCTTATTCTTACCAATATTATTCTTATTCTTATCAAAATTATTCTTATTCTTATCAATATTATTCTTATTCTTATCAATATCATTCTTATTCTTATCAATATTATTCTTATTCTTATCAATATTATTCTTATTCTTATCAATATTATTCTTATTCTTATCAATATTATTCTTATTCTTATCAATATTATTCTTGTTCTTATCAATATTATTCTTATTCTTATCAAAATTATTCTTATTCTTATCAATATTATTCTTATTCTTATCAATATTATTCTTATTCTTATCAATATTATTCTTATTCTTATCAATATTATTCTTATTCTTATCAATATTATTCTTATTCTTATCAATATCATTCTTATTCTTATCAATATTATTCTTATTCTTGCCAATATTATTCTTATTCTTATCAATATTATTCTTATTCTTATCAATATTATTCTTATTCTTATCAATATTATTCTTATTCTTATCAATATTATTCTTATTCTTATCAATATTATTCTTATTCTTATCAATATTATTCTTATCATTATTCTTATTCTTATCAATATTATTCTTATTCTTATCAATATTATTCTTATTCTTATCAATATTATTCTTATTCTTATCAATATTATTCTTATTCTTATCAATGTTATTCTTATTCTTATCAATATTATTCTTATTCTTATCAATATTATTCTTATTCGTATCAATATTATTCTTATTCTTATCAATATTATTCTTATTCTTATCAATATTATTCTTATTCTTATCAATATTATTCTTATTCTTATCAATATTATTCTTATTCTTATCAATATTATTCTTATTCTTATCAATATTATTCTTATTCTTATCAATATTATTCTTATTCGTATCAATATTATTCTTATTCTTATCAATATTATTCTTATTCTTATCAATATTATTCTTATTCTTATCAATATTATTCTTATTCTTATCAATATTATTCTTATTCTTATCAATATTATTCTTATTCTTATCAATATTATTCTTATTCTTATCAATATTATTCTTATTCTTATCAATATTATTCTTATTCGTATCAATATTATTCTTATTCTTATCAATATTATTCTTATCATTATTCTTATTCTTATGAATATTATTCTTATTCTTATTGTTATCATTGTTATTCTTATTGTTATTCTTATCATTATTATTATCATTATTTTATTATCTTTTATTATCATCATTATAACTGTCATTATTTTTACTATTACTATTATTATTATTATTATTATTATTATTATTATTATTATTATTATTATTATTATTATTATTATTATTATTATTATTATTATTATCATAATCATTATTATTATTATTATTATCATATTATCATTATCATTATCATCATTATAACGAATACGATTATGATTATTATTAATATTGATGATAGTGATACCTATCATCATTATAAATCTAATTATTACTAATGTTACTATCATTATTATCATTTCTTTACTGTCACGGTATTATCACAGTTAACTTTAACCTATTCGTTATAATGATTTATTAAATCAACTTGAATTTAGTACAAAAAATAATGATTTCCAATTTGTGTTCTAAAGTTAGTGTTGATGCAATATCCCAAAGTGAAATGGGAGTTACGGACGTAAAAAGTTTTCTTTGTCG
>NC_091553.1:47627709-47630209 GCF_042767895.1 Penaeus vannamei
CAATTATTTGGTTATGAGTCTAACTCGAGATGGTACAGATACTAATATGAGAGTATGTAATATGATGATTTTGGTATTGCAAGGCATAATTTGTAAATATTTATGGTTTAGTTCCCAATTCAAAGTCGAAGTCGAAGCCAAACGCATGAGACAGGTCGTTGACGTTGCGCAGCTGTTTTCCTGAAAGATGTTACCAATTTCGAAATATCATCGTATTATCCCGCCCAAATCCCATTCTATAAAACAACCTCAATTGCATGCATTGCAGTGCTATAAAAAATGTACATCGACACAAACATGAAACATAAATCAAGTCAAAATTAGGTGGACAACGAGAGACTTAAAAGTTAGATTAATAGGTAAACAGAGACAGGTTACCGTTAGGGTTTGGCAACAGTGTCTCCCATGATGCCACAGTAGACGTGTCAGCGATAACACAGTCGAGAGTCGCTGCTCGGAATTTCGTTTATTTTGCCCCGATTTTCTCCGTTTCCTTTTGACAGTCGGCGCGTTCCCTCCGCCCAACGACTGCCTTCGCCTCGCTATCCCTCTCGCACGGCCCAAAGGAGGTGGAAACTCGCCGGAAGATGTGGAAACTGGTGTTATTAACCGCCGTGGTTGGGAGCCAGGCCTTCTACCTACCCGGTCTGGCACCTGTCAATTATTGCACCAAAGGCAACGACGAAGCCAAATGCGAGGTGAGACGGTGGAAATGGACGCTGCTATTCCTTCCCTTTGGTGTCGGGATTTGCAGGATTGTGAGAGTGCCAGGGAAGGGGGAGAGGAGTGCCACGTGAGCTGCTTGTCCTATGGGGGGTTGGCACTGCGGATGATATAGGCCTATGTACTAGGTCTTCGTTCTGTGTTGTGGTTTTCATGTTATCTTTCTTTATTTACGATTGCCTTTCGACCTCTTTCTGTATTGTGTGACAAGAGATTTTCCCTTTTATCGATTAAATGTCAGATTTTTCTTTGAATTGATTTGCGAGCGTGTCGAGTGCCCGTGTATGGTGTCAGGCAAGTATGGTGTGTGTGTGATGGTGTGATTGTGTAATGGAGCTTAGTATGAGGTCTGTTGCATGTTTTACAGTAAATACAGTCATGTAAGGAAAAGTTGAAAATGATTGGATGAGGATGAAGAATGCAAATGTTTAAAGAAGTTGATTTATTCCTTTGTGAATAATGTTTTAAAGGTCATTATATCTGACTAATCAGCATTACCTAAGACTAAATCAAAGGTATGCAAACTTTCACTACCTGTATTCTGAACTTCGGTTAGTTCTTTATGTGAGGATAGACCACCAGGAATGTCTCTAAGCTCGTATCTCTAGAAAATACAAGGTATAGGGTTGTTGGCTTTTAGCTCGAGTGTTGACAGGCACAGAGTCTCGATTCCGTGCCACACTAAATGCGTCTATTAGCTCTGTCGTGTCAGAATGTAAATGGGGAGGGGGGGGGTTAATGTGTTGGCCTTTCCCAGAGGGCTGATAGGCCTGAGGGACATGGTGTTGAGGGCAAGATCAGGGATTTACCTCAAATTCTTTAAAATGAAGTTGCTTATCCTTTGCAAGGCACTGCTTGATAGACTTGTCATTTATTATTCAGTTCAAATGATAGAAAATGATTGTAGTATTGCCATGTTAAGGATTCAGTTGGCAAATATTTACAATTGCTAATAGTGTGTATGGAGACTGAGTAATATTTATAGTAGTCATGTTATTTATTTAACATTTAATCTTTGTATTTTTTAATTTGCGTGCAAGTTACTACTACAAGCTTTTGATTGAAATGATAATAGTCTGAGGTATCAAGTTTTCATACAACAGGCCTGTGACTTTTTGAATATTAATGTGTTTGGTTGTGTGTGATATGGCCGTCAGTTTAAGCTTGAGTCTATTTTAGCATCATTCCCAAAGAGCTGTTCTATTTAGTTAGGTCATAGCTATAACTTGTTGATCACAAAACGTATTCATCATCTTAACAAGTTAGGCATCAGTTTATGCTGTTTTGAAATTAGTGAAATGTGCATAATCCATGTAAATTAGAAATTATCTACACAAGAAATCTATCGATGTTGTCCTAATTAATTTAAATGGTGATTTGTACATACACATAGATGCAATCATGATACTACCTGTTGTCAACGTATGACTTTGAAGACCAAAAGTAATCACTCGAGGGTTTGAATATAAAATGACACCCCAAAGATACACATATATATTAACTATACATATTTGCACTCTTATATATTTCACAGTGTGAAGCTAAAGTTATGTTTACAAGTAATGTGGCCACACACAGACTTCTCCCTATTTGCATTAGAGTGTACGAGGAAGTGAATGTTTACTATCTGTACAAGCCAAACATTCAATGCATATCTGAGTGGCTCTAACATATAGTTTATGCGGGTGTTTATTTCCTCATGCATTTTGCTTTTGATATTTGAAAGTTCTCGTAACCCAGTGATGTTGGGCTGCCTGTTAGTCATTTTGGGTCGAGG
>NC_091553.1:47635209-47647709 GCF_042767895.1 Penaeus vannamei
GATGATATATAATTTTTCCATTAATTGATTTAAGGAATACAATGAAGCATCTAATTGGGTGACAACACTTAAATGATTCATTTCAGCCAAGTAATACTAATTCAAAAGTCTGCATGTTTCATTTTAAATTATAATTTACCAACTACTTTTCCATATTTAAAAGTATAATTTACCAGCTTCTTTTCCATATTTAAAAGTAATGAATATTCATACAAATATCTCAATACTTCCGTGACTGGCCAACGGCTCGTACACCCGTCACACCTGCCTCTGCTATGCTAATTTGAATTCATTCACCTGTAGTAAAATTGCTATCATGTATTAAAGTTTTTAAGGTTTTCGGGAAGAAGATAACCCTCTTGAATGACTGGTTTTGATAAAAAATATAGAAAAGATGAAGTGGTGGCCTATTTTTATATATTTTTAAAGATACTTTTTCATGGCTTTTAGGGATCATGATCGACAACTTACTTTTTATGAAAGACATGTATTTTACAAATATTGTATTTCAGCCTTTACTAGACAGTAAAATGTAATATTAAGGTTTATGACATAAGTGCTGGTCTGTAAGACAAGGAATTAGTTGGTATGTTTTCATGTATTTTATATCACACACACACATACACACACACACACACACACACACACACACACACACACACACACACACACACACACACACACACACACACACACACACACACACACACACACACACACACACACACACACACACACACACACACACACACACACACACACACACACACACACACACACATTCTTTCACTCTCACATGCCCAGTCACCCACCCTCCCACCCAGTTGGTAACTTGTTTTTCTCTCAACAGTCGTTGCAGCAATGCAGTATATTTTTCAGTGTTTCTTTTCCTTATTCAGTTCTCCCTTCTTTCCCCAGCTTTGACTTCTGCAAAATGGAGAATGCCAAAGACACCGTTGTGGAGAATCTGGGGCAGGTGGTGTTCGGAGAGAGGATCGAATCTTCCCCATACGAGGTGGATACCATGCGGTGCTTTTTTGTTTTTTGTAGGGAGAAGGATCTCATATCTGGATCTGTTATTATTTTTTTCTGATTTGGCTATGCAGTAAATAGTTTTTTTTTTTTTTTGTCTTGAATTCTTTTTTTTTCTCAAGTATATACTAGAGATTGGGCTATGCATGATTTTTGAATGGGAATAAGTATTGGGTAGATTGATTTATTTCATTTGAGAATATTATCACATCAATCACAGATTCGTGTACTGTCTGCTATAGTTTTATTTTTGTGAATTTTGTTACACAGATGGCTCCAGAAGGCCCAACATGACAGCCAGGCTTTCCCATTCCATGATTTTTCTTTCTTTTTTTTTGTTATTAAGTCAGTACTGGTATTATTATTGACATTATGAAAATTGTAGTGTTGTTAGAATGCTAAATATAATGGAGATTATAAGATAATTTTTCCATAAATCACAGAAAAGGGTAAGCAGGTAAGGTAGTTAGGACTGATAGTTGATTCCGTGGTGACTAAGCACTTGTAGAGTCATCTTTAGGTAAATAATTAAAAACCCAGAATTACACAGGACATGGTATTTATGTCATGCCATCCACAACCAAAATGCGCGAGGATGGTATGCATACATGCCATGTCTACTGGGATTTTAGTTTATCGTTAGAGTTTTTTCACTTGGATGGCTCCACAAGTGCTTAGTCACCGAGGAGTAAATTTGTACCATTTCATGTCACCCGTTTACTTTTTTTCAAACTTTTTGGAAATAACCTTTTTTTGTCTTCAATGAAATTAATATTTTCTTAGCATTGTAATAAACACAGGATCAATAATTACATTTTTCCTGAGAATTGAAGGAATGGGGTCACCTAAGGCTTTTCTGATTTGACTTGTGGCGCCATCTGTGTGCGACAAAATTCACAAAAGACTGAATGGGACAGTACAAGTACCTGTAGTTACTAGGTTAAAACTCATGGTTGTAAAATCTACCAACGGTGTTCCTAATTATTTCCGGATTCAGAATTTTTGATAGTTGCTTGGATTTGCAGATCGAATTCATGAAGAACGAGACCTGCAAGACGGTCTGTTCAAAATCCTATGACCCCAAGAAGACTGCTGATTCTGCGCTTTTGAAGGAGCTCAAGAGGGCCATGAACTTGAATTATTATCACCACTGGATTGTAGGTGGGTGTGTCAAAAATGTGTTTCTGAAGTAGTATTGCAAATTTTTCTTCCTGTTTTGGCAACGGAAGGGTTTTCATTGTTTTGAAGTATTCATTTTATTTTCCTAATACTTTATATCTTTTATTCAAATTGTTGGGCATATTGTCAGATGCAGGAATGATCTAGCTTTGTTTGATTTTGTGACCTGGTCTCCCTGTGGACCTGGTAGTATGTTGGTATATCATTGTTCTATTACTGACGCCCCAATACAGCGTCACACTTGCGAGACGTCCGGCAATGTTTATTATTTCGGATGTCTCATATGTGGGACACCCATCGTTACTGGGTTAAACCATTTTGTTCGGAAACTACTAATTCCTGGAAAAATTGTCATAACAAGAGTTTTACCCTGTTACCTCTCATCTCTCCCCAGACAATATGCCAGTTACATGGTGCTACATTGTTGAGGGAGGAAATGTTTTCTGCGCAACTGGTTTCCCCGTTGGCTGTTACGTTGATGCTGGGAAGAGACCCAAGGATGCCTGTGTTATGGACGTAAGTTGGATATCCTATCTTTGACTCTCTTTGTCTACCATCTTGGTAATCTTGCTTTTATCTTGTAAGTTACATGTTTTTTTAGGATATCTGTGCACTTAAGCTGAAGCACAGCCTATTGGACATGGGGAAACTAGCCAATTTTAGCACCCTATACCCTGGATAATCTGACCGAAGTGCAAGTTTAAAAATGCGAGAAATGCAAAAACACATGAACACAAAATAAAAAACAAAAAGGCCACACTATCAATCATTGTTCCCATTGCAGAAGAGATACAAGGATCCCAGCACGTATTACATCTTCAACCACGTAGACCTCAACATCACCTATCATAGCGGCGAGAAGGAGGAATGGGGCAGTGCCTTCCAGGGTCATGGAGGCAGGATCTTGTGTAAGTAACGATGATCATGGGGGAAAGAAGTATTTTTCTTTGGAGTGGGGACTGGGATTATATGATATACGGAGTATTTTATTTATGCTTTTGTCGTGTACATCCTCATTATTGGGGTTTTTCGAATTTTCAAGGAGATAAGCCCAGATCTTAAGATTTGTTCATTTCTTTTTAATATAAGTCAACTGAAGATTATGCCCAATTAAGAATGTGTACTACAGTTTGTTTGGTTGTTATAGAGAATGGAGAATTTTGCAAACTAAACCCAATAAGCACAATCCAAATTGCTTGCAGCTGTGCGTGTGATCCCGAGGAGTATCAAGCACAGTGATATCACAGGCTGCAACACTGAGGACGTAATGGGCATTCCAGAGAACTCCAAGGAACCCATCACCATCAAGTACACATATAGCGTAATCTTCTCGGTGAGAAACAAGCTGTTTGTTGAAGTTTTAGAGAAGGGATGTCAGTTGGAATTGGGCTAGAAGGGGGAAATATTTTTAGGAGATGAAGGTTTTAAATAGTTGTGAATAATTGTCCAAAAATACTCTCTCTCTCTCTCTCTCTCTCTCTCTCTCTCTCTCTCTCTCTCTCTCTCTCTCTCTCTATCTCTCTCTCTCTCTCTCTCTCTCTCTCTCTCTCTCTCTCTCTCTCTCTCTCTCTCTCTCTCTCCCCCCCCCCCCCCCCCCCCGCCTCCCCCCTTTCCTCTTTCTCTTGACTTTCTATTCTTTTCCTCTCTTTTCCACTCTTTTACTTTTTCTCCATTATTTTCTTTCTCTCATGTCATCACACCACCAATCCCTTCCTTCCATGTCCACAGAAATCCGTCGGTGACAACCGCTGGTCCTCACGCTGGGACTACATCTTGGACTCCATGCCTCACACCAACATCCAGTGGTTCAGCATCCTCAACTCCCTCGTAATCGTGCTCTTCCTGTCAGGAATGGTGGCCATGATCATGCTCAGGACCTTGCACAAGGATATTGCTCGTTACAACCAGGTAAGGAAAGAAATGGCCAGGGGGGGGAGGAGGAGGGTACAAAGCAGAGTGGGGTGAGGGAACAAGGTTTTCTTTGGTGGGTGGTGGAAGGAGGTGGGGAGTTTGGGTGTTGGGTGGTAGGAGGGGAAGGTATGTAAGAACTCCATTTTATTTGTTACAGGGACTTCTGCTTGACTAGCGGAAGCAAAGATAAGGCTATTCCTTTTTTACTTTATTGGGGTTATAGGAATATACAGGATGCAACATAAAGGCTCAGGTCACTCTGCTGATAGAAGGCTTTCAAGTAGACGTTATAAATAGCTTCGAAGTGGTACATGACTGAATTTTTCAAGGCTGTTTGGATTGGGTGGAATTGCCCCTCTTTGAAAATATTGAAATGTAAATCTTAGGCTCTATGACCATCATAAAGTGGGCTGGAGGGAAGGGGAAGTTAGGATGTGCATGGAAGGTATTGGGTGGAGGGAGGGTGGAGGGGAGGTGGGCAGAGAGTCGTTTGAGGTGGAGGGACAAATTGTGCCATGAGAGAAGAAAGGTTATGGGGGATTGAGACCCTTTTTGCTGAAGATTGTTAGAGAAATTTAGGGGAGAATGTATGTGTATATGTATGTGTATGACTAGCTGTTATTCATAACATTTTTTCTTTCTTGTTTCCAGATTGATGCAGGAGAGGATGCACAGGAAGAGTATGGCTGGAAACTGGTCCATGGAGATGTGTTCCGTCCTCCACGCAATGGCATGCTGCTCTCGGTGCTGGTTGGCTCTGGCGTGCAGGTGTTCAGCATGTCCCTCATCACCCTAGGTTGGTTTCGAAACTTTGTCACTCAGTGACTTCTTTGATTTAACATTCTCGAGTGTTATTGAAAAGTAAGACTGTGGGTACATCTTCTTTAGTACTCTATAAGATGTATCAGATTTTTATTTATAGACTCCAAGTTTATGTTTTAGAGGTTGTGACTTTATTTTGCTCATTCTTCCTAGTATCAATGTAATTTTTGTTTTTATTTTCTACAATTTTTAATGAGAGAGAGAGAGAGAGAGAGAGAGAGAGAGAGAGAGAGAGAGAGAGAGAGAGAGAGAGAGAGAGAGAGAGAGAGAGAGAGAGAGAGAGAGAGAACAGATTATAATAGTCCTCCCTCAACTCCTACATAGCTTTCGCCTGCCTCGGCTTCCTGTCTCCGGCCAACCGAGGTGCTCTCATGACCTGTGCAATGGTGCTGTATGTCTGCCTAGGGTTCCCTGCTGGATACACAGCAGCGCGACTGTATAAGAGCTTCGGTGGAGAGAAGTGGAAGTCGAATGTACTCCTGACCTCCATGCTGTGCCCTGGGTGAGTGCGAGGGCTTACGAGTGAGTGAGGATCGTGTGATAGAGTGGTTCTTTAGGGTTGGTTTATTTTTAAAATTATTATTAATATTTTTTTATTTTTATTTTTTTTTTTTTTTGTAGTTTGAAATCTGATGTATGTATATCTTGGGATATTTTTGTTAAGTAATTATTTGTATATTTACTTTATTTATGCATTAAATTTATTTGGGCTTTTGAGACCTACTGACAAACACAGAAAGACGACAAGCACATACAAACATAGATGGACAGACTTATAACCTATGCAGTCATAGACACAAACAAACATAGACACAGACAAACAAATAAATATAACACTTGCAGACATAAACACATACCAATGTAGACAGACAGACAGACAGACAGACAGACAGACAGACAGACAGACAGACAGACTGACTGACTGACTGACTGACTGACTGACTGACTGACTGACTGACTGACAGACAGATGGATAAAAGATGTAATTGTTGGTAAATAAACAGTTAGATAGATTGATAAGCATTGAAAAAAATTGATGGACAAGCCTCCAAATTAATGATGGAAGTGGATGAATCTTGGGTATATAAATACATAATTGGGTAGATGGATTAATAGAAATAAGATATTGAATTTCAAGTAATGAATTTTTAGCCATCTATGTCCATCCCTGTTTCAGCATTGTGTTCGCCCTCTTCTTCTTGATGAACCTCATCTTCTGGTACAAAGGTTCGAGTGCAGCCATCCCCTTCACCACCCTCCTGGCCCTCCTGGCGCTCTGGTTCCTGGTCTCGGTGCCGCTCACCTTTGTCGGCTCTTTCTTCGGGTACAGGAAGAGGGTAAGTGGTCAAAGTTGCATTTGTGGGTTTTTTTGTTTTTTTTTAGGGGGGTGAGGTGAGGTGGGTGAAGGAGAATGGGTTGTAGTTATTTCCTTTTATTTTGTTCGTAATTTGCTCTATTTTTTTATTTTTTATTATGTGGTTTCTTTTTTTTTAATCTGTATTGTATAAAACTTATTGAAGAATATGTAATGAAACAGATTATTTTGTTATCTTCATCCTTATATTTTCATGACTTTATATGATACTTCTAACTTCCAGACCTTGGAGAACCCTGTCCGCACCAACCAGATCCCCAGGCAGATTCCCGAGCAGAGTGTATACACACAGCCCCTGCCAGGCATCATCATGGGTGGCGTCCTGCCCTTCGGCTGCATCTTCATCCAGCTGTTCTTCATCCTGAACTCCATCTGGTCTGCCCAGACCTATTACATGTTCGGTTTCCTGTTTCTGGTGTTCCTCATTTTGGTGATCACCTGCTCCGAGACCACTGTGCTCCTCTGCTACTTCCACCTGTGCGCCGAGGTATGTAAGGGGGTCTGGGAGGTGGGTGGGAGGGTAAGAGAGGAGGAGGGAGATGGTGTTGTCCCCTTTTTTTTTTATCATTTTATACATCTCTGTGTTTGAGTGTCAGTGTAAATGATTGTCCTTTTTTCACATTTTGGCTTGTATTATTATTTGTTACCTTTATGTGTGTTTTGCTTCATCAGCAAACACATCCATATATTTTTCTGTGTGCCTCTACGGACCCATGTAAATAATAGATGTGATTATTGCTTAGAGAGTGTTAGGGTGATCCACTAATTAGGTATCTCAGTGTAAAGTGTTTACCTCTAATTGTTGTTTTCATTTACATTGAAATGGTTTATGCATTAGAGCACACTTCCATTGTACCCATGCGTTTCAGTTTTCACATGAGTCGTTTTTATGACGCTGTCAGATTCTTTTGCTAGAAACCCAAGAATGTTCAGTATGAAATATATCAGTATCTCAGATGTGAAAAAAGAGATTGTATTAATGCCTAATTGTGTTAATTTAATGTTTTATGTTTGAAAGACGAAACTACTACTGTGTGTGTCTCTGTGCTTGCGTGCATTTGAGTGATAAGTATAGACTGAGAAGCATTTTATGATGAGGGTAGATCTTGCTGTCAGATCCGTATTGTATGCTTGCAGAACAGCAGATCATGCTAAGGAGAACCACAGTGTCATCCTCACCGTTTTTCTCCGCATTTCAGGACTATCACTGGTGGTGGCGTAGTTTCCTCACCTCGGGATTCACCGCATTCTACCTCTTCATCTACTGCGTCCATTACTTTGTGACGAAGCTCAACATTGAGGGTGTGGTGTCCACCATCCTCTATTTCGGCTACACCTTCATTATGGTGTTCCTTTTCTTCATCTTGACAGGTAGGTGGTTGCAGGCACAACAGGGGAAACTGTGGGTTTGCATGCGTACCTTCACACGTACATACCTACAATCATATATATACCTGCATATGTATATTCCTACATACGTACATACCTACATAGGAACATATACCTATATATGTACAATCCTACATACGTACATACCTACATATGTGCATACCTACATAGGAACATATACCTACATATGTACAATCCTACATACGTACATACCTACATATGTACATACCTACATATGAACATACATATGTACATACCTAATTACCTTTATATCTACATATGTACATACCTACATACATACATACCTACATATGTACATACCTGCATACCTACATAGGTACATATACGTACACAGGAGCATACACATACATACTCATACATACACACATATACATACATACATACATACATATATACATGCATATACATACGCATACATACATATACATACATATACATACATGCATATATATATATATATATATATATATATATATATATATATATATATATATATATATATATATATATATATATATATATATATATTTGTTAATACATTAATACATTGATGCATATATATATGCACATATACATACTTACATTTATCCATGTATACATACATATACGTATACATACATGTATGCATACCTACTTACATACATACATTCATGTAATGTTATTTATATTAAAGTTCATGGATATTATTTTTCTTACATAATTTTACCCTGAAACATTTTTTTACTTTGCCATTTTAAATTTTTCAGGAACCATTGGCTTCCTCGCTTGCTTTTGGTTTGTGCGAAAGATCTACAGTGTCGTCAAGGTGGATTAAGTTCTGAGCGTGTGTACTTACTCCCATGCGTGTTTACTGTCTTCACGAGAGGTAAAGGTCAATTAATTTCTAGTCGGCAATTTGGAGGGATTCTGTATAGTTTGAGAACTGTTGCCTTGTTTCTTAACTTGATGTTTGGGCTTTTGTTTATTAATTGCCTGGCTCCACATATTGCACAGTCACCAATGAGTTGATTACTAGTTCTACGTATCTTGCCTATTTACTGCTTTCCTTGATTTACAGAAATATTCTTATTTATTTCATATTGCTGTTAGTAGTATTGTTAATAGCACTGAATCAATTATAATGCCAATAATGATGAGAACATTGATAATTATAGCATAAGAAATAAACATTTTCACTCACTCATTTAGGTCTACTAATTGACTCGTGGTTTTGCACTTGTGGAGTCATCTCTGTAAAAACATTAAACAAAACTAGACTAGAGTGAACGTTACATGTTCCCGTCAGCATTAGGTCAACTTCAGTCTGGGAGGGACTGTAAAATTAGGGTCCAATTCAAACTTTGGGGTTTAAATTCATATATCAAGTATGGAAACCCTTTGTAAAGTGAAAATAAAGGTCTTACAAAAGTATATATGAACATCTCTTATAAATACACAACACAATAAGTCTGGTTTGCTGATTTTGATATGTACTTAAATCTGGCCCTCTGCTTTATAAACTTTGACACTGATATTGGGCTTTCAATAATGTTGTGAACCCAATGCCAATGGGAGCTTTGTGAGCCATAATGGACCACACCACCTTTTGAAGGGCTGTAGCTCCTAAAGCTCTGCAGTAACATCCAAACAAGTGAACAACTGTTTACTTCATGCAACTTGGAGGTGGCTCAATATGCGTGGTATAGGTGTGCATACCACTTGGAAGGGAGTTCATATGCACAGACATGTACATACAGTATATAGTTGGGGATGAATGGAAGGTCAGTAACGCTTTAGGAACACTTCATTAACACTCTGAAAGTCAGCACAAGTATATGCATATGTAATTCAGTACAAACGCATTAATTGTGCCAGACAGGTAAATGTAATATCTATGGAATAATCAGATCATGTGACCTTAAAGGTGTCCATAGTGTGAAATAAGATACAGTCCTATTTTACAAAATAATCTATTTTTGAATGGTTTCTCGACCATATTCTGTATTATATTAATGTACCAATCAATATGCAGCTACAGAATTTTGTCAAGTGTAAAACAAACTTTGTGTGCGTCACCAACTTCCCACTTTCTTGGACATCCCCACTCCTTTCTCCCCAAACTTCAAAGTGCTCATCATACAATAAACCATCTTCTGTGAACTGAACCAATTTCAATATCAGTGATATCTGAAAACCTAAATACCATTAGTATTTGCCAGTTAAATGTCAGTCTGTCCTTGACTGACCTTTCTTTTATTATTGTTGTTACAGTTATCGTAAGCACAAGCATTAGTAGTAGCAGCAGTCATTAAGACTAAATCACTTAGTTCAGTGAGATTTGTGAAGGCAAGCTTTGCTGGTCCATGAGCTATTTGAGTAAGGTCTCATCAGTCACTTTGATGTGCACACTTTTGTATGATGGCATCACTGATGCTTTTCTCAGAAGCAAGAAGTTCATTACTACCCGGGCTGTCAGATCAGTGTTTACCTCGGCAGTGTACACATATTGCCAGCACTGGTATGAGGTGACTGTGTGACCCATTCACAGTAGTTGATATATTAATGTGTTAAATATATGTTTGTGAATTATATGATACTTCATATACAAGTTTGGATGATTGATCATTCTCCTGACAATATGTAAGTTTCATTTTTGAATCACAACAATTTGACAACTTACAATTCCTTTCTTAAAAGAGCAGAACTCTTTCAGCTATGAAAAAACAATGAACAGATAATTTAAGAGTTGTAATTATCTTGATTACAATTATTGATGGCATTACTGTCATTATTAAAAGCATTATTAAGGTAATGTTAAATTTGATGTTGATGATAGTCTGCAACAGGACAAGCCACCTGTCAGTAAGGGGTTGAAAATAATCAGTTAGTCAATAGGTACAGCTTGATCTGTAGGGAGATCAGAATCCTATCTCAAATTACGTGAGATTTCTTAATTGCACAGTTGTCACGTAAACTTATTTATGGACAGATTTTTAGGCAAGCGGGAGTGATCGATTTTTGATTAGTCCTTGTGTGTTGTATTTTTTCTGTCTGTGGGTTAATATTGTACTGATATGTGGATTTTTAAAAATATATTAAGGGAGTATATAAGAGAGAAATGAATTCTTTATGCACTGTGGTTAGCCGTTGGAAATGATTTTACGATTTTTAGATATTATTTTTATTAATTTCTTTCTCTCAATACTTTTCCTTGGCTTTGTTATAACCTATGTCAGTTTTCATGGATGCGTTTACTGATTTCTCTTTGGTTTAATGAAAAGTGTCGGGCTGGAGGTATCTGGGGAATGATACAAGTTTTCAAAAGAGAAGTGTTGCAGTGTGGGTATTGTTGCATCAGCATTAAGAGTGTAATATTGAAGAAATAGATTATTCACTTATTTAATTTTCTTTCCAGACCGTCTCTGCCTACCAAATAAGTGTAGAAATGAGCCAGGAATCTCCCAGCAGAGAGGGACAACTACCCCAAGGCAGTGGAGAAGAAAAATCTGTTATTGGCCGTGTGATTCTTTTATCCCAAGGGCATTATAATTGATGTACATAATGCGATTCCCTCGATCCAAAAGGAAAACGAAAACACTCGATCATTTGTATGCGTCACCATTTTTTTTTTTTTTTCTATTTTTTCCTGTGCGTAGAATTTCTCCAACAGGTATTTTATCATCATTATTTTTCCCGAGTTGGTAATGAAATAGAAGAGAAAAATGAAAAAATTATGTCAAGACTTGCAGCGACCCAAGTGTATTATGGTATTGTCATAGTTTTTTATTATTGTTGATTTTATTATTATTATTATTTTTATTCTTTCCTCTTTTTGAATGCAGTATTGGCTGTGGTATAAGCTGTCCTTTCTAATATTTATTTAATCAGAATAGTGTAGGAAAGTTGTAGTCAAGAGTGGGTTTGTGAGTAGGTTAGTGAGTGAGTGAGTACTGGACAGACAAACGCAGACACAAACAGGTGCATATAGTCACAGATAGACAGATGCACATATGCGCAGATAGACAGAGACAGTTAGACAGACAGGTAATGCAGGTAGAGGTAGAGAATGGATGTTTAGATAAGTCAATAGATAGATAGATAGATCTGTACATATGTACCTGTCAAATATACATATGTAGACAGACAGACAGACAGACAGACAGACACACACACACACAGACAGACAGACAGACAGACAGACAGACACACACACAGACAGATAGACAGAGACACAGACAAACCGACACAGATAAGTAGATAGATAAATAGATAAGTAGATTGTTAGATTAAAAAAAAAAAAAGAGAGAGAGAAACAAAGAGCTCAAGAAGAAACTATAGTGCACACAATAAGTAAACTTATACTTCTCTCCAGATTTTGAGTTTCCGTGAAGAGGGAGGTTTTCGGTTCGATATCCCAGTGCATCCCGCTGCCGAAGAACTTCCTGTCCTTATAGAGTGAATTATGTATGGAATTACAGTTGCTTATATTTCAGTATTACCACTGTTGATTTCATATATTGTTCATAGAGATAGCTATATAAATGAATATGAATAAATATATACATATGTATATATGTTTATGTAAATGGATGACGTAACGGTTATGTGGTTTACAGTGATATTAGAGGCAAGTCGTCATCTTAGCCTTATGAACGTCTCTGCTCGTTTGCTTTGTGTTCTGAGTAGTGATTTTACGTTTTTTTTTTCATTGATTTGTTTATTTATTTATTTATTTTTTTTATAGGGTGGTTATTTTGAGTTTGTCAATTTTTTTCTTTACTTTTCTTTTTTA
>NC_091553.1:47652709-47655209 GCF_042767895.1 Penaeus vannamei
CTCATCCCCAACATTCTCCTCTTCGTGCCCTGCTGCACAACCCTCTTCTATGTCAACTCCCTCTTCCCTTATTACTATTCTTCATCTTTATTGTCCTCTCCCCCCCTCCCCGCAGAACTACTACACTCCACACAACCCCATCTTCCTCTCGTCCTCGTCCTTCTACTACCTCTTCCTCTGCAAACCTTCTGGGTACTCTCTTTGGCCCAGCCAAGTGGGATCGATTCGTTGTGATCCCCTCCACAGCCCCCTATTCTGAGAATACCCTTCTCTTTCAGCAGTGCCTCCAGAAACAAGTAGGCAAGGTTACCTTTCGCAGTCGCTCTGATCGTTCACGCCTTGTCACGGTTACATCTGAAGCTCAAGCTCGTGCACTATCTGCCCTAACTGACCTTAACTGGCAAACCCATTCCTGCCGAACCTCACCCAACTCTTAATATTTGTACTGGAACTGTTTCTATTCCCCCAAATGCTTGTCCCATGTATAACAAGGACTGGTCAGACTGAGAAAATGAGCTACTTACCTGCCGTGATGAATATGGTGCAGTGGCAGTAAAGTGTTACACTCTTCCTCTTAGAGGCCAACGTAAATCTCCCGTCAATATTGCCAAGATTATCTTCCATAGACAAGACCTCCCCCATTAGGTTTATATTGGTGGATTGTCTTATCAAGTCCGACAATATCAACCCCTTCCTCGTCAATGTCAAAAATGTTGGCGTTATGGCCACCCAGCCAAACGTTGTTGCTCCACAGCCCGTTGCCCTCTATGTGCCCAACCTGATCATGGCCGTTCAAATTGCCCTGTTCAGTCACGTACATGTGCCAATTGTGGAGACTCCCATAATGTGTTTTATAGGAGCTGCCCTGCCTATAAGTTTGAATGTGAGGTAGCAGTCCTCAGATTTAAACTAGGCCTCATTCTTCGAGAGGCCAGACAGGAAGCACGACAACGAGGTTTTTCTCTCTCAGCTTTTTCCAAAACAGTCCTACGCTCTGCTCCCTCACCATCTACACAAGATATTTCCGCATCTCCCCAGGTATCTTTTCCCTATACCCAAAGCCTACGTCCTATATCTACTCACCCTATCCACCAGTCAAATCCATTTTCCATCCTAAATCCAGATACTCCAATCTCTACCACTTCCCGGATACCTACCCCTCCTCCTCACTTTAGTTGTCGTACCAGACAACCTAAGCGTTCCACTCCACACACTCCTACTACATTCTCTCCTACACCTTCTTCTTCATCTGTTCCTCAGATATCCATCTCCTGTTCTCCTCCTTCTAAGAGAACCTTTGTTTCTCAGTCCTCTATACCACATTCCCCTCCAGAAACCCTTGAAGACATGCGAAACTTCCTAAAGATGGCCCAAGGGAACACGCCGCTCCCTCATCCACCCCCAGTCCCTCTGTTCCTGCTAAATTTAAAGTATTTGCAGATATTCCTCCTCCTCCTTCCCAAGTTCCCTCCAACCCCCTTCCTCCTACACCCTCCCAACATACCCCACCCTCTCTACCACTTGAATACTTACTCGAATCCTGTCTATCACAAAAGTGTCCTTCTCCAGACCCCTCCTCTCCAAACATTTTTCCTAGCGCTTCACCACCTTCCCCAGTCTCCCTTTCTCAACCCCTGGATTCTTCTCCTCCTACTTCTCCAACAGTCTGCCTCTCTTCCTGCTCTTTTCCTTGATCAGTGTCCCCTACTCCTTCGCCAGTCACAGATACACTGCAATTCTTTCAGTTGCTCATCTCCACACACTTATATATTCCCCCCACACATTTCCCCGAGATGCCAGCTCACATCCTCTCAACCACCCATACCACTCATACCACCCAAACTGAACCTCCCCCCAAAACCCCATCCTTCCCTACTATCCCTCCCACTCCCTCCTGGATAAACACGCGAATCTTTTTATCACACTATCCTTCCCCAGACCCCACTGTCCCTATCGAACCTCCAGACACTACTCCTTCACCTACTCCTGATCCTTTATCTCAGCCTCCAGATACCTAATCCCCTACTACTAATACAACCATATATAACGTTATTACCTATTATCCCTATTCCTTCCCCAGTCACACATACAATACATTTAATTTATCAACCTCCTTAACCTTTCCCATTTATTAATCACTGCTCTACTTCATTTACTTCCCTCCTTTCCCCTTTTCATCACCATACTTTCCTGTAACACCCTCTAATCTTTGATATTGAACACCATCCCCTCTCCCCGTATTTTTCTCTTACTCTTCAACAGCTATCTCTATTCTTCCTTGAACATTTTTCCTATACCTTCCCCAGTGACAGATACACTATAATTCACTCTCCCTCACCTCCCCTTTATTCTAATTTCTGCTCTAGTTCACGTGCTCCCCTATTCCCCTTTTCCCCTTTTCACTGCCATGTTATCCTATAATGTTCTTAAACCTCTGACATCTAACACATTTTATCGTAATCTTTAACTCTCCTTTATCCTTTCCGAAGCAATGCTTTAC
>NC_091553.1:47665209-47667709 GCF_042767895.1 Penaeus vannamei
ATAATGATAAAGATAATGGTAATGGCAACAGTAATGATAATACTAATGAGGATAATAACGGTACTAACGATAATAATAATGATTTAGTAATTATAGTAATGGTAATGATAATGATAGTCATAATAATAATGATGATAATGATAGTCATAATAATAATGACGATAATGATAATGATAACGATAATGGTAATGATGATAATAATGATAAGATAAATAGTAATAATAACAACAAAATAATGATAATATCAATACATATAACAACAAAAAGAACAGCAACTAGAAAAATAAAAACATTAATAACTTGAAAGATATTGATAACAATAACAATAAAAGCAAAAATTATGATAATAATGATTATTATAGTCATAATAATAACAGTAATGATAATTATAATGATAGTAATATTTATAATAATGATAATAGCGATAATGGTAATGATAATGATGTTAAAAAGATAATTATAATGATAAAGAAAATAATGATGCTTATGATGCTTATGATAAAAATAATGATAATGATAATGATAATGATGATGATAATGATGATAATAATAATTACAATAATGATAGTAATAATGATTATAATAATGATGATGATAGTAATGTTAATAATAATAATAATAATAATAATAATAAAAATAATAATAATAATAATAATAATAATAATAATAATAATAATAATAATAATAATAATAATAATAATAATAGTAATAACAGTAATAATAATAATGATAATGATAATAACAGTAATAATAATAATGATAGTAATAATGATAGTGATGATGATGATAGTAACAACAACAGCAACAAGAATAATCATAATGATAGTGATGATAATAATAAGAAAAATATGATAATGATAATAGCAATGGTGATAGTAACAACAATAGAAATATAATAATTACAATAATGATAATGATAATAAGTTTTGATAATGATGATAATGACAATAATGATAATGATGTTGCTAATAATGATAATAATAGTAATGATACTGATAATGTTAAAAATAACAGCAATGGTAATGATGATTGTGATAATAGCAATGGTGATAATAATGATAATATTAATAGTAATGATAATGATAATGATAATGATAAAGATAATGATAATGATAATGATAATAATGATAATGATAATGGTAATAATAATAATAATAATAATAATAATAATAGTAATAATGATAATAATAATAATAATAATAATAATAATAATAATGATAATGATAATAATGATAATAATAATAATGATGATGATGATAATAATAATAATAATAATGATAATGATATTAACAGTAATAATAAAAATAATGATGATGTATATTAATAATAATAACACTGACAATAATGATGACAGTAATGATAATGATAA
Source organism: Penaeus vannamei (assembly GCF_042767895.1). Classification (NCBI taxonomy): domain Eukaryota; kingdom Metazoa; phylum Arthropoda; class Malacostraca; order Decapoda; family Penaeidae; genus Penaeus; species Penaeus vannamei. Next base: position 47,666,579 of record NC_091553.1, read on the forward strand.
TGATAATAACAATGATAATGATAATGATAATAATGATGATAGTAATGATAATGATAATAATAATAACAGTAATAACAATGATGATAATCATGATGATAATAATGATTATAATAATGAAAATTATAATAACAATAATAAATATTGATGATAATGATGATGATAATGATAATGATAATAAAGATATTAGTAATGATGATAACAATGATAATAGACATCATAATAGTAGCAATAGTATAATGATAACAATCATATTGATGAATATAACAACAACAACAATGATAATCATCGTATTGATAATGATAGTAATCATGATAATGATAATGATAATGATAATGATGATGATGGTGATAATAAAAATGATAATAGTAATATTAATGATAAGGACGATAACAATGATAATAATAATGATGATGATAATAATAATGATTATGTTAATAATAGTAATAATAATAATAATGATAATGATAATGATAACAATGATATTAATAATCAATAATAATGCTAATAATAACAACACGAACAACAACAACAATAATAATGATAGTAATGATAATCAATCATAACAACATTATTATTAATAACAACACTAATAATAGTAAAGAAAATAATAATAGTTAAGACAATAATGATGAAGATGATGATGATAATGATAATGATAATATTAACAGTGATAATAAAGTTATAATGATAATAACTATGATGATAATATCAATAGCAAGGATGATAATATTGATAATAACAATGATGATAATAATGATAATGACAATGATGATGGTGATAGTGATAATGATACTTCTACTAATGATGATATGAATAATGATAACAACGATAATGATAGCGATAATGATAATAATAATGATAATGATAATGATAATGATAGTTATATAAGAAACAATGGTAATAAAAACAATGATAATAGAAATAATGATAGTTATGATAACAATGGTAATTTTAATAACAATAATAATCATAATGATGATAAATTGAATAATGGTGATAATAGTTATGATGATATTAATGATAATGGTAATAATGTAATGAAATTAAGAATAATGATGATGATGATAATGTTAATGATAATAGTGATAACAATAACGGTAGTAACTATAATGATGAGAATAATGATGATAA
>NC_091553.1:47675209-47677709 GCF_042767895.1 Penaeus vannamei
AAGAAAAAGGAAAACACACACGAAAGAAAGAAAAAAAAAGAAAAAAAAGAAAAAAAGTGATATCCTGCCAAGAAACATTATTTACAAACCCTTCTGTTGCATTTCAGAGTTATTATTTTTTCTCTCTCCCCTCCCCCCCTCTATTTTTTGAAGGAGGGGGGGTGGGGGGGGCAGGAGGAGGTGTGAGAAGGATCCCTGTCTCTGATCCTGACGTGACAGAGGAAGAGGACATGGTAACACTGTGGGGCTCTGTGAGGTGTTTGGTAATTATGTGCTTAGGTGGCGATCGGTGTGATTTTTTGATGTGGTCTGACGGGGGGGAATCTGTCTCTGTCTGTCTGTCTGTCTGTCTTTGTTTGATTGTTTGTCTGTCTGTCTCTGTTTGATTGTCTGTCTGTCTGTTTCTGTTTGATTGTTTGTCTGTCTCTCTCTCTCTCTCTTTCTCTGTCTGTCTGTCTGTCATTCCGTCTCTCTGTCTGTCTGTCTGTCTTTCTCTGTCTGTCTGTCATTCTTGGTCTCTCTCTGTCTCTTTCTGTCTGTCTGTCTGTCTGTCTGTCTCTGCTTGATTGTCTGTCTGTCTCTCTTTCTCTGTCTGTTTGTCATTCTGTCTCTGTCTGTATGTATTTCCTCTCTCTCTTTCTCTGTCTGTCTGTCTGTCTGTCTGTCTCTGTCTGTATGTCTCTCTCTCTCTCTTTCTCTGTCTGTCTGTCTGTCTCTGTTTGATTGTGTGTCTGTCTCTCTTTCTCTGCCTGTCTGTCATTCTGTCTCTCTTTCTCTGTCTGTCTGTCATTCTGTCTCTGTCTTATGTCTCTCTCTCTCTCTTTCTCTGTCTGTCTGTCATTCTGTCTCTGTCTGTATGTCTCTCTCTCTCTCTTTCTCTGTCTGTCTGTCATTCTGTCTCTCTGTCTGTCTGTCTGTCTTTCTCTGTCTGTCTGTCATTCTGTCTCTCTCTCTCTCTCTCTTTCCGTCTGTCATTCTGTCTGTCTGTTTGTCTGTCTATGCCTCTCTGTCTGTTTCTCTCTCTCTCTCTTTCTTTCTTTTTTTCTCTCTCACTATTTCCCTATGTCTATCTGACTGTCTGTCTCTCTGTTCCCTTTCTCTCTTTCTCATTCTGTTTCTCTCTGTCTCTGTGTCTGTCTCTTTCACTCCCTGTCTCTCCCTTTCTCTCCCTCCCTCCCTCTCCTCTCTCTCCCCCTCTCTCTGTTTCTCTCTCTCTCTCTCTCTCTCTCTCTCTCTCCTCTTCTCTCTCTCTCTCTCTCTCTCCCTTTCCTCTCCTCCCCCTCTCTCTCTGTTTCTCTCTCTCTCTCTCTCTCTCTCTCTCTCTCTCTCTCTCTCTCTCTCTCTCTCTCTCTCTCTCTTTCTCTGTTTCTGTCTCTCTCTTCCTCTCTCTCTCTGTTTCTCTCTGTCTCTGTGTGCTCAGGTATTTCACTTCTATAATAGAGGCTGTTTGTTAATTTTCTATAGGTGGGAAGAATTATACAATTTAGAATCAACGTTTCCTTGTCATCTAACAATTTGATAATCTAATTAATTTGATGAAATTGATGATTTGATAATTTCATGTTCTATTAATTAACGTAAACCAGTTTAGATCATTTATAGAATTAATGTTTTGATATTTTGTAGGTTGTTTATCATCAAATTCCTTAAAGAACGTTTTATTAATAACTTCGTATCCCTTTTTAATACCACGAATGAAACGCCAGTATAAATATCTGTAAAAATTGAGCGTGAAAAATAGTTTTTTTTTTCTTTTTTTTTTTTACTTCTATTTTTTTACTTTTTTTTTCTTTTTCATTTTATTTATTTTTTATTTACTTTTCATATATATATATATATATTTTTCTTTTTTTAATCTTTCTGTCTTTTCTCTATTTCTCTCTTTCCCTCTCCCTCTCTTTATTTCCTAATTAATTTTGTTACTAGTTTTTACAATTTCTAAATTATTTTTACTCTAATCTTTCTTCTTCTCTCTCTCTTTATTTCTTAATCAAATTATTTTTATTACACTACTCTTTCTTTCTCTCTCTTTATTTCTTAAATATTTTTGTTACTAGTTTTTACAATGTTTAGATTATTTTTTACTCTACTCTCTCTTCTCTCTCTCTTTCTCTATATTTCTTTTTATTTTTACTCTACTCTTTCTTCTCTCTTTCTCTCTTTATTTCTTTATCATTATTATTATTATTTTTTAATCAGGCTACTTTAGAGTTCCCGCCCCCCCCCCCTGATCCGTCTACCTCTGGGAAACTACTTATGCCACGATTACGGCCCAAATAGCGTGCCTGATCATCTGGGTACGGACTTTGGCTCCTCCCACCGCGAGGCACAGTGCCAAGGGGGCGGAGCTTGAGTTCGCGCTCGACCAATCACAGGCCGGCGTCTCGAGCTCGAGGTTCCTCCCCTTTTTTTTGTGAAATTTGTGCTTGTGGTATTTATTTATTTATTTATTTATTTTTTTGGTAATTAGAGATGGATTGGATTAATGAAGAGTTCCGGA
>NC_091553.1:47682709-47687709 GCF_042767895.1 Penaeus vannamei
AATAATAATAATGATAATAATAATAATAATAATAATAATAATAATGATAATGATGCTAATCCTAATGATAACAATAATGATAACATAATGATGATAATAATGAATTATAATAACAACTATGCTGCCGCTGCTGATGTGAATGCTAGCAAACTAAATAATAATGATAATAAGGCAAATATTATGCTAGTGATACTACTAATATTATTGATAATGATAATGGTAATGATATCAGTACTAATGACAGCGATAACAGCAACAGCACTAAGGATGATAATGACACTAATAATAATATGGGTAATTATGATAATACTATTACTACTTCTGCTGCTACTACTATTACTACTAATATTACTACTTCAGCTGCTACTACTATTACTACTAATATTACTACTTCAGCTGCTACTACTACTACTATTGCTTCTACTATTACTACTTCTGCTGCTACTACTACTGCTAATATTACTACTACTATTACTACTACTGCTGCGGCTACTGCTTCTACTACTATTACTACTACTATTACTACTTCTGCTGCTACTACTACTGCTAATATTACTACTACTATTACTACTTCTACTGCTGCTACTGCTTCTACTACTATTACTACTACTACTATTACTACTTCAGCTGCTACTACTACTGCTATTGCTTCTACTATTACTACTTCTGCTGCTACTACTACTACTACTATTACTACTAATATTACTACTTCTGCTGCTACTATTACTACTGCTACTTCTACTACTATTACTACTTCTGCTGCTACTACTATTGGTACTACTTCTACTGGTAATACCAAATGGTAATACTCTTGCTATTTTTGAAATTGATAATGAAAATAATAAAAATTATAATAATCATAATAATGATGATACTATTGATAACAATGCTACTACTACAGCTATTACTAATAATGATTATAATAATAACTATCATTATAATTATGAGGATAATAATAATGATAATGGTAATATTTCTGATGATAATAATAATAATAATCATAATAACAATAATGATAATAATAATAATAATGATAATAATAATGATAACAATGATAATGATAATATCAATAATCATAATAATAATCATCATGATGGTGATGATGATAATGGCAATTGCGACAAAAATTATAATGATAATGATAATAATAATAGTAATAATAATAGCAATGATAATAACAATAATAATGATAAGGGTAATAATAATTATAACGATATTGATAATAGTAATAATAATAGTAATAATATTAATAATTATAATGTTGGTGCTTAAAGTAATGACATTAATAATAATAACAGCATTAATGATAATGATAATTATAATGATGATAATAACAATGATGATGATGATAACAACATCAATGTTAATGATAATCATATTAGACATGATGATAGTAATAATAATAGTATGACAGTAATAACAACAGTAGTAATAATGATAAAAATAATGATAATTATAATGATAACGATAATAACAAATATCAATAATAACAATAAGGATAATGAAATATGATTAATAACATTGATAATAACGATAGTAACAATGATAATAATGATATAAATAACAATGATAATAGTAATAACAATAACAAAGACAATTATGATAGTGACACTAATAGTAAAAGCAGAAATATCATAATAGTAATATGAAAGATAATAATCTCAAACTACTATTACAACTAAAACCACTGATATCTATCATTCACAACGCGACAAAATTCACAACAACAATACCCACATAAAACAAAACCCACAATTACCAGAAAACCTAAAAATTCACTGCGTAAAATCTTCGCTATATTTCTAAAGGCCGTGTCACACTAGCACTTTTTTCCGCCAACTTTTTTGACAATTTTAATTAACATAAAGACAAACATTCTCGAATATAGCTCTTGATTTGACTTTGTTTGGCTGAAAAAAAGTTGAGGTTTTCAGACGGAAACGAGCATTATCGTCTGACTGGAAAGTCGACAATTCGCTCAATGAATGAAAACGTTTCAGAAAATTGCTAGAAAAATATTGACGGAAAAAGTCCTAGTGTGACAGCACCTTAACATTGAAAACCGCTATCTGAATAGCCATAGTGACACTAATAGTAACAGCAGAAATATCATAATAATAATATGAATGATAACGATCTCAAACTACTATTACAACTAAAACCACAAATATCTATCATTCACAACGCGACAAAATTCACAACAACAATACCCACATAAAACAAAAGGATTACCACGTGATAACAGCGTCCGGGACGTGGTGGCCGTGACAACACCTAGGGGTAATTGGTGTCAGAATTGGGGGCTAAATGAAATTTTGAGGGAGGGAGGGGAGGGAGGGGGAAGGAGGGATGGCGAACAGTTCCTAAAATCTAACTGAAGTGAGGAGAGGGAGGAGGGAGGGAGGGGGAAGGGAAACAGTTCATTTGGCTTTCGTAAATAACTCGTAATCTTGAACATCATATGTGGTTATGGTGAGGAAAAGTATGTTTTGAAGATAGTGTGAGATTGGAATAGATGATAATGATGGTGATGGTGACTTTAATTTCATTCTGAGTGCTGATCATAATGATAATGAAGGCGTAAATGGGATAATAACGATAATAATGATGATAGTGATAAGGATAGTGTAAGCTTGTCGACATACGAAGAAAAATAGAAACCATACAAATGAAACATTTCATATTCAAAAGAAATCGAAAAGCCAAAAGAAGAAAAAGAGGAACAACAAGAAAGAACCGAAAACAGAGAAGTCCAAAAACTCAGAAAATAAGAAAATAAGAGCGAGAGAAAGAGAAAAAATTGGATAAAATAAAGCGTGTACGAGGCAACCACACGCGGGGAGGTCGGCGTGCCTGTCTTACCCGCAATAGCCCAGAGAAGTAACCCGAAACGCTACTCAATTATAGGCGAAAATTAGGGGGATTACGCTAACAAAAACACCCTTATTGAATGCCTCTAAGGAGGGTGGGGTATGTATACACAAGGTGGTGGTGTAGAAGTGTTCGAAATGACTAAATTTTTGGTCTTAAATCGAAGTGAAAATGGTCGTTAGAAGTGACCGCCTGTTGGGGATATTTGACGAAGCAATTACGTTGTTATTATTATAAAACGTGTGTCTATTACAAAAAGAAAGAAAGAAAGAAAGAAAGTATGAATAAAAGAAAAGAAAGAAAGAAAGAAAGGAAGGAAGGAAGGAAGAAAGAAAGAAAGAAAGAAAGAAAGAAGGAAAGAAAGAAAGAAAGAAAGAAAGAAAGAAAGAAAGAAAGAAAGAGAGAGAGAAAAAGAAAGAAAGAAAGAAAGAGAGAAAGAAAGGAAGAAAGAAAGAGAGAGAGAAAGAAAGAAAGAAAGGAAGAGAGAGAAAAGAAAGAAAGAAAGAAAGAAAAATAAAGAGTGAAAGAAAGAAAGGAAGAAAGAAAGAAAGAAAGAAAGAAAGAAAGAAAGAAAGAAAGAAAGAAAGAGAGAAAGAAAGAAAGAGAGAAAGAAAGAAACGAAGAAAGAAAGAGAGAAAGAAAGAAAGAAAGAAAGAAAGAATGAAAGAAAAAAGAAAAAAGAAAAGAAAGAAAGGAAAAAATATATATATATTTGTAAAGATAAAATGGTATAAAATATTCAGATCTGCGTACATGTGTCTGTTGTATTTTTAGGCTGAATTATTAATCAGGAAAATGGAGTTGTAATAAAAAGGGATATTTTTCTTAACATAAACTAAAGTACCCAGCTTTTTTTTTTCTTGAGAAATCTATGAAAACTGCGGGAAAAAAATATTGTCAATAATACAGATATCTTTAATCATCCAATTTTTTATTAATTCATTTTTTTAGGACAGAAATTACTTGGAAAACAAAAACAAACAAACAGATGTAAATGTCATATTAGCAAAATATTTGATATTTCGATATGAAAACCACAAAAAAAATAATTTAACTAAAAAGCTATTTTCCTGGTTTTAATTCGATAGTGAAGAGAGAAATTTGTAAATAAAAGTTAAGATTGAGTTATAAAAGTTTATCAAGATGCGGGAAAATTGTTTTATTTGGTTAACATGAAGAGGATAAAAATTATTGTTATTATCACTGTTGTTATTAGCATAATCATCATCATTATCAGTAATATAATTATTCTTTCTTTCCCTATTCTTCTTCTACTAATTATTATCATTATTATTAGTAGTAATGTCATTATTATTTATATTGTTATGATCATCATCATCACCGCCATTATCATTTCTATTATTGGTATTGTTATCATTATTATTATCATTGTTATTGTTGTTGCTGTTATTATTATTATTATTATTATTATTTATTATTATTATTATTTATTATCATTTATTATTATTATTATTATTATTATTATTATTATTATTATTATTATTATTATTATTATTATTATTATTATTATTACTATCATTATCATTGTTATTATCATTATTATTATTATTTATCACTTTTTATCATTATCATTATCATTATTGTTATTATTGCTGTTGTTGTTGTTGTTTTTGAGTTGTTATAAATGTTAATATCAATATTGCTATTATTACTACTATTATCATTGTTATCATTATTATCATCGTCACTATTACTATTATTATTATTACTATTACCCTTATCATATTATCATTATTATCATCATAATAATAATCATTGTTATTATCATTATCATTATTTTTATGACGATATCATTATGCCTTGTTATAGAAGTTACATATGCTTATTGTCTATGAATTTTCATCATTGCTAATGCTTTGTTGTTATTAATTTCATCATTATTATTGTTTTGATAATTACCATCATTAGTATTGTTGTTATCTTTATCATTATTACTGTTATCATTAATAATATTGTTAGCATTACTGTTGTAGGTATTGACATTACCATTATTGTTATAATTTATTTAATCATTATGATTATTATTATCATTATCATCATGATTTTGATTATTATGAGGATTATCTTTATTATTATTATTATTATTATTATTATTATTATTATTATTA
>NC_091553.1:47692709-47707709 GCF_042767895.1 Penaeus vannamei
AAAGATAGATGAAGAGAAAGAGAATAAAAGCATAAAAGTCCGAATAAGAAAAAAAAGAGAGAGAGAAAAGAAGCCATGACCCAACATGTCTCTGATCCGTTCGCTTTCATTATGATAAGGTTTATCAGAGGACCTCGATGTTAATCTCTGTGGAAGCATCATTTTACGATTGTTTGTTATCAATTGCTTGTCTGTCTGTGTGTGTCTGTGTCTTCCTGCCAAGTGTGTCTTTTCTGTCTCTGTTTCTGTCTGTCTGTCTGTCTGTCTCTTGATCTCCCTCTCTCTATCTCTATCTGTCTATCTATCTCTCTCTTTCTCTCTATCTAGCTGTTCATTTTTCCTTTTCTTTGTTTCCTCCTCTTCCTGATCTCTTCCTTTTCCTCTTCCCTCCCCCTTCCTCTTCCCTTCCCTTCCCCTTCCCATCCTCCTCCCATTCTCCATCCCCTCTCATCCCATCCCATCCCGTCCCATCCCCACCCTCCCTTTCCACCTATCTCTCTCTCTCCACCCTCCTCTCCCTTCCACCTGTCTCTTTCCCTCCCCTACCGCCCTCCCCTCCCTCCATCCCACCCCCGCTTCACACCATCCCCTCTCCCCTCATCCCTTCCCTAACCCTCCACCCCACCCCACCCTCTCCTACCCCCCTCTCTCCTTCCACCCCACATCCCTCCCATCCTCCCTCCACCCTCTCTCCCTTCCACCTATCTCCTACCCCCTCCTCCACCCCCCTCCCTCTCCCACCCTCTCCTACCCTCCCTCCATCCATCCTCCTTACCTCTCCCTCTCCTGAGCCCCATCCCCCCCTCCCTCCACCCCATCCCTCCCTCCCTCCCTCCCTCCCTCCTCCCCGGTGCAAATAACACGCTGCCAAATTGCTTCCATGTTACAGTTCTTGTTAAAAGGATATTTGTGTGTTTAATGTCTTTAAGACGGTGTGAAGATGCAGTGGTCGCGTTGGTCTTCGGCTTGGTGAAGAAGAGGAAGAGGGAGAAGGGGAAGGAGGAGGGGAGAAGGGGGAGGAGGAGGAGGAGGAGGGGAAGGAAGAAGGGGAAAGAGAAGAAGGAGGAGGAGAAGGGGGAGGAGGAGGGGAAGGGAGGGAGGAGGAGAAGGAGGAGGAAGAAAGGGAGGGAGAAGGGAGGAGGGGAAGGAGAAGGGGAAGGAGGAGGAGGAGAAGAGAGGAGGAGGGGAAGAAGGGGAAGGAGAAGGAGAAGGGGAAGGGAGGGGGAAGGGAGGGGAAGGAGGAGGGAGGGAGGGGAAGGAGGAGGAGGAGGAGGGGAAGGGAGGGGAAGGAGGAGAAGGGAGAAGGAGGGGAAGGAGAAGAAGGGAGGAGAAGGGGGAGGAGGAGGGGGAAGGAGGGAGAAGGAGGAGGGGAAGGAGGAGGAGGAGGAGGAGGAGTGGGAAGGGAGGGGAAGGAGGAGGAGGAAGGGGAGGAGGAGAAGGAGGAAGGGGGGAAGGAGGAAGAAGTGGAAGGAGGAGAAGGAGGAGAAGAAGGAAGGAGGGGAAGGAGGAGGAGAGGGAGGAAGGAAAAGGAGGAGAAGGGGAGGGAGGGAGGGAGGAGAAGGAGGAGGAGGGGGAGGAGGAGGAGGAGGAGGAGGGGAAGGAGGGGAAGGAGGAGAAGAAAGAGGAGGGAGGAAGGAAGAAGGGGAAAGGAGGAGAAAGAGGAGAAAGAGAAGAAGGAGAAGAAGCTGAAGAGGAGGAGTGGAGGAGAAGGGAGAAGGAGGAGGAGGAGGAGGGGAAGGAGGGAGGAGGAGGAGGAGAAGGGAGGAAGAGATGAAGGAGAAGGAGGAGAAGAAGAAGGAGAAGGGGAAGGAGGAGAAAGAGGGAGAAGGATGAGAAAAAAAGAAAAAAGAAGGAAATTAAGAAGATGAAGGAGAGAGAGAAGGGAGACCAAGGAGAAGTAGAAGAGAAAATATAAGAAGGAGAAGGAGGAAGAACAAGAAGAAGAACAAGAAAAGAAAAGATTATGAACACATGATAATAAAAGCAATATTGAATCTATAATAAAAAGGGGGATAGAAAGATAAGAAATAACAAAGAAAAAGAAAGAAAAACAAAAAGCAAAAACACACACAAAAGAAATTTAAAAAAGAAAAGAAAAAAGAAAAAGAAAAGAAAAAAAAAAAGGAAAACACACACAAAAAGAAATAAAAAAAAAGAAAAAAGAAAAAATAGTCATATCCTGTCAAGAAACATTATTTACAAACCCTTCTGTTGCATTTCAGAGTTATTATTTTTTTCTTCTTCTCCCCTCTATTTTTTGAAGGAGGGGGGGAGGGGGGGAGGGGAGGGGTGGGCAGGAGGAGGTGTGAGAAGGATCCCTGTCTCTGATCCTGACGTGACAGAGGAAGAGGACATGGTAACACTGTGGGGCTCTGTGAGGTGTTTGGTAATTATGTGCTTAGGTGGCGATCGGTGTGATTTTTTGATGTGGTCTGACGGGGGGTGTTCTGTCTCTGTCTGTCTGTCTGTCTGTCTCTGTTTGATTGTGTGTTTGTCTCTCTTTCTATGTCTGTCTGTCTGTCTTTGTTTGATTGTCTGTCTCTCTCTGTCTCTCTCTCTTTCCGTCTGTCATTCTGTCTGTCTGTCTGTCATTCCGTCTCTCTGTCTGTCTGTCTGTCTTTCTCTGTCTGTCTGTCATTCTGTCTCTCTCTGTCTCTTTCTCTGTCTGTCTGTCTGTCTGTCTGTCTCTGTTTGATTGTCTGTCTGTCTCTCTTTCTCTGTCTGTTTGTCATTCTGTCTCTGTCTGTATGTATCTCTCTCTCTCTCTTTCTCTGTCTGTCTGTCTGTCTGTCTGTCTCTGTCTGTATGTCTCTCTCTCTCTCTTTCTCTGTCTGTCTGTCTGTCTCTGTTTGATTGTGTGTCTGTCTCTCTTTCTCTGCCTGTCTGTCATTCTGTCTCTTTCTCTGTCTGTCTGTCATTCTGTCTCTGTCTTATGTCTCTCACTCTTTCTTTCTCTGTCTGTCTGTCATTCTCTCTCTGTCTGTTTCTCTCTCTCTCACTCTCTTTCTCTGTCTGTCTGTCATTCTCTCTCTGTCGATGTGTCTGTCTGTCTCCCGTTCTGTCTGTCTCCGTTCTGTCTGTCTGTCATTCTCTCTCTCTCTCTCTCTCTTTCCGTCTGTCATTCTGTCTGTCTGTTTGTCTGTCTATGCCTCTCTCTCTCTGTTTCTCTCTCTCTTTCTTTCTTTTTTTTTCTCTTCTCACTCTGTCCCTATGTCTATCTGACTGTCTGCCCTCTGTTCCCTTTCTCTTTCTCATTCTGTTTCTCTCTGTCTCCTGTGTCTGTCTCTTTCACTCCCTGTCTCTCCCTTCTCTCCCTCCCCCTCTCTCTCTCCCCCTCTCTGTTTCTCTCTCTCTCTCTCTCTCTCTCTCTCTCTCTCTCTCTCTCTCTCTCTCTCTCTCTCTCTCTCCCTTTCTCCTCCCCCTCTCTCTCTCTCTTTATCTCTCTCTCTTTATCTCTCTCTCTCTCTCTCTCTCTCTCTCTCTCTCTCTCTCTCTCTCTCTCTCTCTCTCTCTCTCTCTCTCTTTTTCTCTTTCTCTGTTTCTCTCTGTCTCTCTCTTCCTCTCTCTCTGTTTCTCTCTGTCTCTCTGTGTGCCTGTGTATTTCTAATTTCTATAAATAGAGGCTGTTTGTTAATTTTCTATAGGTGGGAAGAATTATACAATTTAGAATCAACGTTTCCTTGTCATCTAACAATTTGATAATCTAATTAATTTTATTAGAAATTGATGATTTGATAATTTCATGTTCTATTAATTAACGTAAACCATTTTAGGTCATTTATAGAATTAATGTTTTGATATTTTGTAGGTTGTTTATCATCAAATTCCTTAAAGAACGTTTTATTAATAACTTACCACGAATGAAACGCCAGTATAAATATCTGTAAAAATTGAGCGTGAAAATTGTTTTTTTTTTTTTTTTTTTTTTTTACTTATTTTTTACTTTTTTTTTCTTTTTTCTATTTTATTTATTTTTATTTACTTTTCATATATATATATATATATTTTTTCTTTTTTTAATCTTTCTGTCTTTTCTCTATTTCTCTCTTTCCTCCTCTCTTTTATTTCCTAATTAATTTTGTTACTAGTTTTTTACAATTTCTAAATTATTTTTACTCTAATCTTTCTTCTCTCTCTCTCTTTATTTCTTAATCAAATTATTTCTATTGCTAATTTTCTGCTCTTCTTTCTCTCTCTTTATTTCTAAATATTTTTGTTACTAGTTTTACAATGTTTAGATTATTTTTTACTCTACTATCTCTTCTCTCTCTCTTTCTCTATATTTCTTTTTATTTTTAGTCTACTCTTTCTTCTCTCTCTCTCTCTTTATTTCTTTATCATTATTATTATTATTTTTTAATCAGGCTACTTTAGAGTTCCTGCCCCCTCCCCCCTGATCCGTCTACCTCTGGGAAACTACTTATGCCACGATTACGGCCCAAATAGCGTGCCTGATCATCTGGGTACGGACTTTGGCTCCTCCCACCGCGCGGCACAGTGCCAAGGGGGCGGAGCTTGAGTTCGCGCTCGACCAATCACAGGCCGGCGTCTCGAGCTCGAGGTTCAACCCCTTTTTTTGTGAATGTTGTGCTTGTGGTATTTATTTTTTTATTTTCTTTTTTTTTTTTTTGTAATTAGAGATGGATTGGATTAATGAAGAGTTCCGGAATAATAGGATTTTTTTTTTTTTTTTAATTTGTGAGGAAAAGAGGATAACGTGGCCGGGCTACTGAGCTTGGAAGGAGGTCGTGTCTCTGGTGCCAAGGCGAGGAAGTGGGCGGGCCAGCGGTGCCAAAGCGCCATTCGATGGCACTCTGGCCCTCTGCTCCCTCCTCCTCCCCCTGCAACACCCGCTTACGTTTCCTTAAGTAGCAAGAATGGCAGTACCGACCCGTGGCACCGTGGACCTGCATGCGAGGCGCGCCCATCGTGTCCTCGCGCCGAAGGGACACCGAGAGGGAGACGAAGGAGAAGGGGAAGAAGGAGAGGAAGAAGGGGAAGAAGGCGAGGAAGAAGGGGAAGAGAAGGGCTCCGAGGCTCACCCGAGGTCTCCGTCAGAGCGCCTGAGTTCCGCCGCCGCGCCGTCCAGGGCCAGTTGGCGAGGGAGCCGCGAGGGCATGCCGAGTGCCCCCTGATGCCCGGCGCCGCCCCTTCGGTTCCGAGAAGCGCCCGCCGCCCGCGCCCCACGCCGTCGGGAGCCGCGTCCCCGAGGCCGACGGGAGGCGGGCTCCTGTTGAGTCCCGCGCCCATGTCTCGCGTTCTTTCCCGATCCGGGACCGTAGCCCGAGGGCCGCGAGGACGGCGCCAAGGAGGTCGGCCTCGACCTGACGACGCGCGCCGCCGACCCGCGGGCGGACGAGGGGCGCGAGGTCGAGGGGCGGACTCCGGGGGCGGACGAGGGCCGCCGGCGGGGCGAGGAGAGCCCCGCGGGCGCCCTGCGAGCCGACGACGACGCCCAAGAGCCGTCGGTCTGGAAGGGCGTCGGGGCGGCCGGCGCGGAGGCCCTCGACGGGGGCGCCGACCCCAGGCCCCGAGGCCGCCCGCGCCCCTCCTGGCGCTCCTCGCCGCTCGCCGGCGCCGCCAGCCCCTCCCGCTTCTCCGCCGCAGCAGCGCCCGCCGCTCTTCCGCCGCCTGCCGCGGCCCGGCGATGCCCGCCCTCGCCGCCGCTCCTGCTGCTTGCGGCCGTAGGCCTTCGCCCGCGCACCACGCCTACGCCCGCGGGCCTCCGGAAGGGCCTGGCCAGCGGCTTCGGCGACGTCAGGCGGTTCCTGCCCGTGGGCGTGCCGGGGCGCGCGGCCGCTGTACGGGCCCGTGCCGCTGATGGGCGCCGTGCCCCGCGCGCCCGCCCACCACCACCACCACCCGCACTACCTGTGGGCGCAGTACTCCTCGCTCCTGTCGGCGCTCCTGCTGCAAGGTAGGCGCTCTGGGTCGGGTGTGGAAGCCCAAACAAAATATACGTTTTCTACCTGTTTCCATAAGTGACAAATATCAGATGAATTTTGGTATTAACATCAACCAAATATGATCCTCAAATTTTGCTTGATACCATCGTTGTTAGTGTTATCATCACTGTTATCGTCGTTATCATTGCTATCAAAATCATCATCATTGTCATCATTATTATCGTTATTATTATCATTATCATTATTACTACTATCATTATCATTTTCATTATTATTGTTATTTTCAAGGTGTTATTATTATTATCATTATTATTGTTATTGTTATTACTATAATAATTATTATTATCATTATTATTATTATGATTATTGTCATTATTATTATTCATATTGTTAATACTATTATTAACGCTATTATTGTTTTTATTATCATTATTGTCATTATTATTATTCATATTGTTAATACTATTATTAACGCTATTATTGTTTTTATTATCATTATTGTCATTATTGTTATCGCTATCACCATTATAATCATTGCTATTATTAGTGTCATCATCATTATCAATATTATCAATATTATTATTATCATTATAATTGACATGGTAATTATTATCAATACCATTATTTTCATCACCATTACCAATGTATTTTACTTATTATGATTACAGTTACCATTAGTCACAGAACGTTTAGTTAGAATCCGAATCTACTTTCTTTTTATACAGTCACCAATACATGTACCCTTGTTCGATATGTATACACACACATAAACACACACACATATATATACATATACATACATAAATACACACACACACATATATACATACATACATAAATACACACACATAAATAAATATATATATAAATAAGTATATATATATATATATATATATATATATATATATATACATACACACACACACACACACACACACACACACACACACACACACACACACACACACACACACACACACACACACACACACACACATACATATGTATTTATATAAATATATACATATATATACATATATGTATATGTACATATATGTATATATATATATATATATATATATATATATATATATATATATATATGTATATATATATATATATATACATATATATATATATATATATATGTATGTATGTATGTATATATAAGTTAATTACAGCTGCAATATCACTAACTCCAGCTGCAACTATGAGTGTTTTACCTTTCTCTCTCTCTCTCTCCCTCCCTCTCTCTCTCTCTCTCTCTCTCTCTCTCTCTCTCTCTCTCTCTCTCTCTCACTCTCTCTCTCTCACACTCTCTCTCTCTCTCTCTCTGTCCCACCCTCCCTCCTCTCTCTCTCTCTCCTCTACTCTCTCTCTCTCTCTCTCTCTCTCTCTCTCTCTCTCTCCCTCCCTCTCTCTCTCTCTCTCTCTCTCTCTCTCTCTCTCTCTCTCTCTCCTCTCTCTTCTCCTCCTCCCTCCCTCCCTCTCTCTCTCTCTCTCTCTCTCTCTCTCTCTCTCTCTCTCTCTCTCTCTCTCTCTCTCTCTCTCTCTCTCTCTCTCTCTCTCCCTCTACGTCATAGGGGAAATATGAATTAAAAGAATCAATTTTATAATGGACGCTTCAATTTTACATCTCCGTCAGAATATTGATTATTTATTTAATGTGGATTTATTCATTCTCATTCACGAATTTTCAACTTTTTAACAACGTATTTTGGTTACGTCACTTAGTTCTATTTTTTGAATAATTATAATGATTATGATGATAGTAATAGTAGTTGTAATGGTGATGATTATAGTAATAATGATGATGATGATGATGATTATGATAATATTGATAATTATTACAATAATGAGGATGATAATGGTAATGATAGTGATGTTAGTCAAAATAGTAATTATATCAATAATAACAATAACAACAACAATGAAGATATTAATAACAGTGATAATGGTAATAACAATGACGATAATAATTATGATAATAATGATAATGATGAGAATGGTGATAGTAATGATAACAATTATGATAATGATAATGATAATAGTGATACAAATAATAGTAATGATAATAATGATTATTATGATAATAATGATTATTATGATAATGGTAGTAAAAATGATAATAGAAGTATTATTAACAATAATGATAATAACAATGATAAAACGAATTGTAATGATGATAATGATAATGAGTATAAAAATGATAGTAATGAGACTGATATTGATAATAATGATAATAATGATAATGATAATGATAACAATATAGATACGACCTATGATAATTATAATATCAAAGAACAATAATGATAATAACGATAAAATAAAACATAAATAATATTAATAATGACTGTAGTAGTCACAGCAGTAGTTGTAATAGTAATAATAATGATAATATTACTGATAATGATAATATTAGAAATAATGCCAATACTAATAATGATAATAATAGCAATAATATTAGTAATAATAACAACAATGATAATAACGATAATAACAGTAATAAAGATAATAGAAATAAAGAGAGAGAAATAAAAGAAATACGCACCGCCCCCTCCCCCCCTCCCCCCCCGATTGTCATTTGTTTTACCATTTTTTAAGAGAGTGTCACAGCTGTTGTTGTTATTGTTAAGGTTGTAGTTGGCATTCTGATGTCATGTTGCGTGAATCTTGAGGCTTGGAGGAGGAAAGGGAGGAGGAGGAGGTGGAGGAGGGGGAAAGGGAGGAGGAGGAGGAGGAGGAGGAGGAGGGAAAGGAGGTGGGGGAAAGTTAGGGAGGTAGGAAGAGGGGGAGGAGGAGAAGGGGGAGGAGGAGGAGGGGGAAGGAGGAGGGAAGGGAGGAGGAGGTGGAGGAGGTGGAGGAGGAGAAGGGAGGAAATGGAGGAGGAGGAGGGGGAGGAGGAAATATAGGAGGAGGGGGAGGAGAAGGAGGAGGAGGAGGGGGGATAGAGGAGAATGAGGAAAGGAGGAGGAGGAGGACGAGGAGGGGGAGGAGGGGAGGAGGAGGAGGAGGAGGAGAAGGAAAGGGAGGAAAGGGAGGAGGGGGAGGAAGAGGAGGTGGTAGGAGGAGAGTGAGAAAGGGAGAAGAAGAAGAGGGAGGAGGAGGAGGAGGAGGAGGAGGAGGAGGTGGGGGGAAAGGGAGGAGGAGGGGGGAGGGGAGGAAATGGAGGAGGAGGAAAAGGGAGGAGGAGGGGGGGGAGGGGAGGAGGAGGGGGAGGAGGGGGAGGCAAAAGGGAGGGAGGATGAGGAGGGAGGAGGAAGTGGAGGGGAGGGAGGAGGAAAGGGAGGAGGAGGAGGAGGAGGAGGAGGAGGAGGAGGAGGAAGGAAGGAGGGGGAGGAGGAGGGAAAGGGAGGAGGAGGTGGAGGAGGAGGAAAGGGAGAAAGGGGAGAAGGGAGGAAAAGGGAGGAAGGAGGAGGAGAGGAGTAAAGGGAGGAGGAAAAGGGAGGAGGAGGAAAGGGAGGAGAGGAAGAGGAGGAGGAGGAGATGGAAAGAGAGTAGAGAGGGGAAAGAGGATGATGATGATGAGGAAAGGGAGAGAGAAAGAGGAGGAAGAGGAGAAGAAGAAAAGGAAGAGGAAACAGGAGGAGAAGGAGAGAGGAGATAATAGAACGTAGGCTCAGAAGTACACGTAGGAGGAGATGAAGAAGAGGAAGAAGAGAAAGAAGAAGGGAGACGAGAAGGAAAAAGAGAAAAGGAGAAACAGCTAAAGGAGAAGGAAAAGAAAAAAAATGATATTAAAATGAAATAAAATGAAATACTAACAATAATAACAATAATGATCACAATAATAATGGTAATGATTATAAATGATAATAATAATAATGATAATAATAATGATAATAATGATAATGATAATGATGCTAATGATAATGATAATAATAATGATAAAATAATGATAATAATAATGAATTATAATAACAACTATGCCGCTGCTGATGTGAATGCTAGCAAACTAAATAATAATGATAGTAAGGCAAT
Organism: Penaeus vannamei; assembly: GCF_042767895.1. NCBI lineage: Eukaryota > Metazoa > Arthropoda > Malacostraca > Decapoda > Penaeidae > Penaeus > Penaeus vannamei. Next base: position 47,702,597 of record NC_091553.1, read on the forward strand.
TTTAATGCTAGTGATACTACTAATATTATTGATAATGATAATGGTAATGATATCAGTACTAATGACAGCGATAACAGCAACAGCACTAAGGATGATAATTAATACCAATAATAATATGGGTAATTAAGTGATAATACTATTGTCATACGTTGCTACTACTATTACTACTAATATTACTACTTCAGCTGCTACTACTATTACTACTAACTCAATATTAATTCAGCTGCTACTACTACTACTATTGCTAACCTACCATTACTACTTGCTGCTACTACTACTGCTAATGTTGTCACTACTATTACTACTTCTACTGCTACTACTGCTTCTACTACTATTACTACTACTATTACTACTTCTACTGCTACTACTGCTTCTACTACTATTACTACTACTATTACTACTTCTACTGCTGCTACTGCTTCTACTACTATTACTACTACTACTATTACTACTTCAGCTGCTACTACTACTGCTATTGCTTCTACTATTACTACTTCTGCTGCTACTACTACTACTACTATTACTACTAATATTACTACTTCTGCTGCTACTTTTACTACTACTACTACTTCTGCTGCTACTACTATTGGTACTACTTCTACTGGTAATACCAAATGGTAATACTCTTGCTACTTTTGAAATTGATAATGAAAATAATAAAGATTATAATAATCATAATGATGATACTATTGATGAAATTGCTACTACTACAGCTATTACTAATAATGATTATAATAATAACTATCATTATAATTATGAGGATAATAATAATGATAATGGTAATATTTCTGATGATAATAATAATAATAATCATAATAACAATAATGATAATGATAATAATAATGATAATAATAATGATAACAATGATAATGATAATATCAATAATCATAGTAATAATCATCATGATGGTGATGATGATAATGGCAATTGCGACAAAAATTATAATGATAATGATAATAATAATAGTAATAATAATAGCAATGATAATAACAATAATAATGATAAGGATAATAATAATTATAACGATATTGATAATAGTAATAATAATAGGGAACAATATTAATAATTTTCTATAATGTTTATACTTAAAGTAATTTAGACATTAATAATAATAACAGCATTAATGATAATTGATAATCTATAATGATGATAATAACAATGATGATGATGATAACAATGATCTAATGTTAATGATAATCATATTAGACATGATGATAGTAATAATAATAGGGATAATAGTAATAACAACAGTAGTAATAATGATTAAAAATAATGATAATTATAATGATAATGATAATAACAAATATCAATAATAATAAATAATAATATTAATGAAATATGATTAATAATATTGAGTAATAACGATAGTAACAGAATGATAATAATGATATAAATAACAATGATAATAGTAATAACAATAACAAAGACAATTATGATAGTAGACACTAATAGTAAAAGAGAAATATCATTTAATAAGTAATATGAAAGATAATAATCTCAAACTACTATTACAACTAAAACTAATTGATATCTATCATTCACAACGCGACAATGCGCAATTCACAACAACAATACCCACATAAAACAAACCCACAATTACCAGAAAACCTAAAAATCACTTTCGCGTAAAAATCTTCGCTATATTTGTAAAAGGTCAAAAGTGTCATAATTAGCACTTTTTTCCGCCAAATTGACAATAATTTAATTAACATAAAGACAAACATTCTCGAATATAGCTCTTGATTTGACTTTGTTTGGCTGAAAAAAAGTTGAGGTTTTCAGACGGAAACGAGCATTATCGTCTGACTGGAAAGTCGACAATTCGCTCAAAGAATGGAAATATTTCGGAAAATTGCTAAAAAAATATTGACGGAAAAAGTGCTAGTGTGACAGCACCTTAGCAGAGAAAACCGCTATCTGAATAGCCATAGTGACTCTAATAGTAATAGCAGAAATATAATAATGATATGACTGATAACGATCTCAAACTACTATTACAACTAAAACCACTGATATCTATCATTCACAACGCGACAAAATTCACAACAACAATACCCACATAAAACCAAAGGATTACCACGTGATAACAGCGTCCGGGACGTGGTGGCTGTGACAACACCTAAGGGGTAATTGGTGTCAGAAATGAGGGCTAAAATGGCACTTGAGGGAGGGAGGGAGGGAGGGGGGAGGGGAGGAGGGATGGTGAACAGTTCCTAAAATCTAACTGAAGTGAGGAGAGGGAGGAGGGAGGGAGGGGGAAGGGAAACAGTTCATTTGGCTTTCGTAAATAACTCGTAATCTTGAACATCATATGTGGTTATGGTGAGGAAAAGTATGTTTTGGAAGATAGTGTGAGATTGGAATAGATGACGATGGTGATGGTGACTTTAATTTCATTCCCTAAGTGCTGATCACTTAATGATAATGAAGGCGTAAATGGGATATAATAACGATAATAATGATGATAGTGATAAGGATAGTATAAGCTTGTCGACATACGAAGAAAAACAGAAGCCATACACATGAAACAATTCCTATTCAAAAGAAATTGAAAAGCCAAAAGAAGAAGAAGAGGAACAACAAGAAAGAACCGAAAACCGAAAAGTCCAAAAACTCGGAAAATAAGAAAATAAGAACGAGAGAAAGAGAAAAAATTGATAAAATAAGGCGTGGACGAGGCAACCACACGCGGGGAGGTCGGCGTGCCTGTCTTACCCGCAATAGCCCAGAGAAGTAACCCGAAACGCTCCTCAATTATAGGCGAAAATTAGGGGGATTACGCTAACAAAAACACCCTTATTGAATGCCTCTAAGGAGGGTGGGGTATGTATACACAAGGTGGTGGTGTAGAAGTGTTCGAAATGACTAAATTTTTGGTCTTAAATCGAAGTGAAAATGGTCGTTAGAAGTGACCGCCTGTTGGGGATATTTGACGAAGCAATTACGTTGTTATTATAAAACGTGTGTCTATTACAAAAAGAAAGAAAGAAAGAAAGAAAGTATGAATAAAAGAAAAGAAAGAAAGAAAGAAAGGAAGGAAGGAAGAAAGAAAGGAAGAAGAAAAGAAAGAAAGAAAGGAAAGGAAAGAAACAAAGAAAGAAAGGAAATGAAAGAAAGAAAGAAAGAAAGAAAGAATGAAAGAAAGAGAGAAAGAAAGAAAGAAAGGAAGAAAGAAAGAGAGAAAGAAAGAAAGAATGAAAGAAAGAGAGAATGAAAGAAAGAAAGAAAGAAAGAGAGAAAAAGAAAGAAAGAAAGAAAGGAAGAAAGAAAGAAAGAAAGAAAGAAAGAAAGAAAGAAAGAAAAGAAAGAAAGAGAAAGAAAAGAAAGAGAGAAAGAAAGAAACGGAGAAAGACAGAGAGAAAGAAACAAAGAAAAAGAAAAGAAAGAATGAAAGAAAGAAAGAAAGAAAGAAAGAAAAAATATATATTTGTAAAGATAAAATGGTATAAAATATTCAGATCTGCGTACATGTCTGTTACAATATTAATCTGAATTATTAATCAGGAAAATGGAGTTGTAATAAAAAGGGATATTTTCCTAACATAAACTAAAGTACCCAGCTCTTTTTCTTGAGAAATCTATGAAAACTGCGAGAAAAAAAATATTGTCAATAATACAGATATCTTCAATCATCCAAATTTTTATTAATTCATTTTCTTAGGACAGAAATTACTTGGAAAACAAAAACAAACAAACAAATGTAAATGTTATATTAGCAAAATATTTGATATTTCAATATGAAAACCACAAAAAAAATAATTTAACTAAAAAGCAATTTTCCTGGTTTTAATTCGATAGTGAAGAGAGAAATTTGTATATAAAAGTTAAGATTGAGTTATGAAAGTTTATCAAGATGCGGGAAAATTGTTTTATTTGGTTAACACGAAGAAGATAATTATCATTGTTATTATCATTGTTGTTATTAGCATAATCATCATCATTATCAGTAATATAATTATTCTTTCTTTCCCTATTCTTCTTGTTCTTCCTTTGCTTCTACTAATTATTATCATTATCATTATTATTAGTATTAATGTCAATATCATTTATATTGTTATGATCACCATCATCACCACCATTATAATTTCTATTATTAGTATTATTATCATTATTATTATTGTTGTTATTGTTGTTGCTGTTATTATTATTATTATTATTATTGTTATTATTATTATTATTATTATTATTATTATTATTATTATTATTATTATTATTATTATTATTATTATTATTATTATTATTATTATTATTATTATTATTATTATTACTATCATTATCATTGTTATTATTATTATTATTATTATTATTATCATCATTATTATTATCATTATTATTATTATTGCTGTTGTTGTTTTTGCTGTTGTTATTAATGTTAATATCAATATTGCTATTATTACTACCATTATCATTGTTATCATTATTATCATCGTCATCATTACTATTATTATTATTACTATCTTCATTATCATTGTTATTTTCATTATCATACTCATTATCATTATTATTATCATAATGATAATTATTATTATTTTCATTATTATTATCATTATCACCATTATTATTATCATTATTATTATTATGACGATATCATTATCATCTTGTTATAGTAGTTACATATGCTTATTGTCTATGAATTTTCATAATTGATAATGCTATGTTGTTATCAATTTCATCATTATTGTTGTTAAAATAATTAGTATCATTAGTATTGTTGTTATCTTTATCATTATTACTGTTATCATTAATAATATTGTTAGCATTACTGTTGTTGGTATTGACATTGCCATTATTGTTATAATTCATTTTATCGTTGTGATTATTACTATCATTATTGTCATGATTTGGATTATGATGAGGATTATCTTTATTATTATTATTATTATTATTATTATTATTATTATTATCATTATTATTATTATTATTATTTTTTATTGTTATTATTATTATTAGTGTTATTGTTATCATCGTCATTATCATTATTGTTATCAGTATCACTATTATTATTATTATTACCATTATTTTTATCTTTATAATCATTATCATTATTATTATCATTATCATGCCATTACCATCATCATCATCATTATCATCATCACCAGTATCATTATTGTTA
>NC_091553.1:47727709-47745209 GCF_042767895.1 Penaeus vannamei
TATATACAGTGAAGATATTCCAAATGATTAAAAAAAACGTGAATTACCTGGACGTTGTACCATGACCAGGGAAAACCGCGATGAACAGATCATGATGACGTTTGCACAAACATGCTCGAAAAGAGGATGAACAGCAGGTGGGCATCATCACCCTTCAGTCGCCTCCTGCCCTTCGTAGGTGCAGGACGTGTGCAGACTGGGTCCCTTCACGTAGCTTTTTTTTTGTCTGTGGGGCATTTTTTTCCTTTTTGTTTTTTGTAAGTCTGTGGGGTATTTTTCTTGTTTTTTGTTTTTCTTTTTTACTTGGCAAAGGTTTTTTTTTAAGGGTGAGAATCAAGGAAAGGTGAAACATGACTTATTTAGGGCTATTGGGACCGTCGCTTCTCCTGCTGTGCTGCGGCTCGGAGTTCTACCCTTTGGAATGGCGGAACGCGACCAGGAACGACGCTCCAGGTACGACCGGGACCCCGAGCACGACCGCAACGACGACTACGACGACGAAGACGACCACCCAAGCCCCGCCGACGATGCCCAACTGGTCCCTCTTAGACGCTTTGTACGGACCGAGACACGGGACTCACGCCGGAGGGAACAAGATGACCCACGACGAAGGACACAAGAAACACGACGAAGGACACAAGACGAGACACGACGAAGGACACAAGACGACACACGACGAAGGACACAAGACGACACGCGACGAAGGACACGACCGGCGACACAGACCGAAGGCCAACAGCGACCTGGTCATCAGGATCCCCAAGACAGAGGCCTCGGATCTCATCGTCCAGGTCAACGTCTTCGCTGGAGACTTGGAGAATCCTTTGGGGACTTTTATGACGGGGATCCACCACCAGCAGCGAACGGAGGACGAAGGGACGGGGAATAAAGGAGGGGAGAGGGAGGAGGAGGAGGAAGAAGGAGATGGGGAGATGGGGAGGGATGGGGGAGAGGCAAAAGAGAAGGAAGAAGGAGAGGAAATGGAGATGGATGGAGAAGTAAAAGAGAAAGAGAAAAGAGACGAAACGATGAAGACAGTCGAAGAAGAAGAAGAAGAAGAAGAAGAAACACAAACCGAAGCAACGACGAACGAGCCAGAAATCGACGAAGAAAATAAGGACAAGGAAGAAGAAGAAGTGGAAGAAATAGAAGAAGAAGAAGAAGAGGAAGAAATAGAAGAAGAAAAAGAAGAAATAGAAGAAATAGAAGAAGAAGATCTGGAGGAGTTGCCGTGGTGGAAGACATCCATCGTGTATCAGGTTTATCCAAGATCCTTCATGGACTCGACAGGATCCGGCGTCGGGGACCTTATAGGTGAGTGAATCCCGATCCGAAGCGGTTTCGATCCTTTTTAAAAAAAATTGGTGATGTACTTTTGTTTCCTGTTTGTGATCGTGTTTGTTTTCCTTATTACTTGTTTATTTTCATTATTTATTCATTGTTTATTTGTTTTTTATCGTTGTTGTTATCGTCGTGATAATAGTAATAACGGCATCAATAATAATAATAATGATAATAGTAATGATAATAATGCTACTGCAAATGATAATAATGATAATGGTAATAGTGATAGCAATAATGATGATGACGATAAAGATAATAAACAAAAATCACGATAACAATGACGATGATAATGATAATGATAAATATATCACAATAAATAATAAGACTGCTAATAATCATTATCAAGTGGCCTTAATGACTTAACTAAAGGCAATATTTCTGTTAAAAGAAAAGAAAAAAAAAACACCATGAGAGATTTCTTTTTCACGTAAAAAATGACCTTTTTGGAAGTGCATTTGAGACATTAGAGAAGATACCGGACATTTAGGAATTAAAGGAGAATGACAGATATATAGATAGATAGATAGATAGGTAGGTAGGTAGAGAGAGAGAGAGAGAGAGAGAGAGAGAGAGAGAGAGAGAGAGAGAGGGAGAAAGAGAGAGAGAGAGAGAGATAGATAGATAGATAGATAGATAGATAGATAGAGAGAGAGAGAGAGAGAGAGAGAGAGAAATGGAGATAGATTTACATATATACATATATGCCTACACACACACACACACATATATATGTGTGTGTGTGTGTGCGTATATATATATATATATATATATATACATATATATATATATATATATATATATATATATATATATATATATATATATATATTGACTCGCGTATCTTAGATATATAATAATATCACATAACCAAGTGTGCGATAAAAGTCCCTCTTACACACACGCATTAGTAATAATAAGTAGAATAATTACATAAACGCCTAATAAACAAGAATAAAAGTGAAAAAAGAAAAACAATAAAGAATAAAAACACAACGAGAATATTAGAACAATAATAAAGTACAGAAACACGAGAATATTAGAACAATAATAAAGGATAGAAACACGAGAATATTAGAACAATAATAAAGAATAAAAACACAACGAGAATATTATAACAATAATAAAGGATAAAAACAAGAGAATATTAGTACAATAATAAAGGATAGAAACACAACGAGAATATGACTACAGGCCGTAGTCGTCGCCCCGCGTTCGTTTGGCTTCGGGTGACCCTGGCTTCGGCTTCGACGTAAACAAAATCTCATCCAGTCCCACTTTCACCCTTACAGGCATAGCGTCGAGGGCGGACTACCTGCGCGATCTGGGCGTGGGCGCCGTGTGGCTTAGCCCTGTCTTCGCCTCCCCCATGGCTGACTTCGGGTACGATGTGTCCAACTTCACCGACATCGACCCGGTCTTCGGCGACCTCCGGGACTTCGACGATCTGCTGGACGAGCTGCACCGGAGAGGTCGGTGTTGGGGCGGAGGGAAGGGAAGGAGGGAGAGAGGGGGAAGGGAAGGGGGGAGTGAGGGAGGGGGAGGGAGGGGGGAAGGGGAGGGGAGGGAGAGAGAGAGGGATGGAGGGAAGGGGGAAGGGGGTGAGGGGGGGATAGGGGGAGGGAGGGGAGGGAGGGAAGGGAGGGAGAGAGGGAGGGGGAAGGGGAGGGAAGGGAAGGGAGGGGAGGAGGGAAGGGGGAAGGGGAAAGGAGGGAGGAAAGTAGGAAGGTAGTAAACGATAAAAAAAAAAAAAAAAATTAAATACATAAATGAACTAGAGATAAAACCATGAAACAAAATTAAACATAAATAAAGCCAGAAAAAAATATTGATATTATGTATTAGTGATAGATAATTTTTTTTCAAGACCTGCAGACCCCCAACTTATTTTTTAATTTCTTTTCTTAGGCCTAAAGGTGATTCTGGACTTCATTCCGAACCACACGAGCGACCAGCACGAGTGGTTCCTGAAGTCGGTTCGTCGGGAGGATCCGTACACCCATTACTACGTGTGGGAAGAACCTGCAGGATACAACGTCGCGGGAGATCCTATTCCGCCGAGCAATTGGGTGGGTCTCGTTTTTTTTGACGTTTTTTTGACGTTTTATGACGTTTTTTGAGATTTTTTTTATTTGGGGGGGGCGGGGGTTGACGTTTTTTGACTTTTTTTTTTTTTTTTTACTTTGACGTTTTTTGAGTTTTTTGAGATTTTTTTTTTTTTTTTTTTGGGGGGGGGGGAGGTTGGCGTTTTTTGACGTTTTTTTCAGATTTATTAAGATCATTTTTTTGTGGGGGGGGATTTTTGTTTTTTTGTCTTTTTTACGTTTTTTTCAGATTTATTGAGATTATTTTGTTTACGTTTTTTGACGTTTTTTTCAGATTTATTGAGATTATTTGTTTGTGGGGGGGATTTTTTTTTGTATTTTTTTTTACGTTTTTTTCAGATTTGTTGAGATTATTTGTTTGTGGGGGGGATTTTTTTTGTATTTTTTTTACGTTTTTTCAGATTTATTGAGATTATTTTGTTTAAGTTTTTTGACGTTTTTTTCAGATTTGTTGAGATTATTTGTTTGGATTTTTTTTTTCCTTTTTTTGTATTTGGATTTAGGATGTAGGATTTGGTTTTATTTATTTATTTAACTTTTTATTAATTCTTTTTGTTGGTTAAGATTGTTTTTTATAGGATTTTGAAACATTTCTTTCACTTTTTTGTGGATTTACGGTATAGGATTTTTTTCCGTTGAGCAAATTGGATTTTTTCCCCTTTAGTATTAAAAAGAACCAAAAAAAAAAAAAAAAAAAAAAATCCCAGAAATATGCGATTATTTTTTTTCTTTTTTGTATTTTCAACAAAATGACGATCGGATTCCCCAGATATTCTCGGATACGGAATCCCCAGATACTTTCGGATACGGATCTGATCATTCGGATACGGGTTCTCTAGATACTTTCTTCACTTTCTCCTCCAGCTGAGCGTCTTCCGGGGGTCGGCCTGGGAGTGGGTGGAGGAGAGGCAGCAGTTCTACCTCCACCAGTTCTTGGTCGAGCAGCCTGACCTCAACTTCCGCAACCCAGCTGTGAGGGAGGAGATGAAGGTAAGGAGGGAGGAGGGGGAGGAAAGGGAGAAGGGAGGGAGAAGGTAAGGAGGGAGGGGGAAGGGGTGGAGGGGGAAGGGAGAAGGGGGGGGAAGGGGAGGGGGGAATAGAGGGGGGAGAAGGGGGAAGGGAGGGGGTTTGGTGGGGTGGGGGAAGGGGAGGGAGGAGGGAGAGAAGGGGTGGGGTGGGGTGGGAGGGAGAAGGGGGAAAGGGAGGGAGGAGAGGGAAGGAGGAAAGGGGTGAGGGAAGGGGAGGGGGAATAGAGGGGGGAGAAGGGGGTAGGGAGGGGGTTTGGTGGGGTGGGGAAAGGGAGGGAGGAGGGAGGGGGAGTTGGGAGAGGACAAGCAAAACAAAGAGGGTGACGGAGAAGGAGAAAACTAGAACCTGTCATGAAATACTCACTAACAAGCCATTCGATCTACAGAAACCCCACTTCGAAACAAAGAACCAAAAAAAAGCAAAAACAAAAACAAACAAACAAACAAACAAAAGAACCACCATCCCACCCCCGGCTATGACCAAAGAACAAAAAAAAAAAAGCATAAACAAAAAACAAACAAACAAAAGAACCACCACCCCAGCCCCGTCCATGACCCCCTCCCCCCCAAAGCACATCCTTAACCCTCTCAACCCCCCCCCCCCCGTCCTCCCCTCCTCCAGGACGCGTTGCGTTTCTGGCTCGACAGGGGCGTCGACGGCTTCCGCGTGGACGCCCTCAAGTTCCTGTTCGAGTCGCGGAACGTGTACGAGGACGAGCCCCCTGCGCAGGATTCCAACGTCGAGGATCCCCTTCAGTACGAGTCCCTGGCCCACACTCTCACCGTGGACCAGCCCGAGACCTTCGAGGCCCTGGCTGAGTGGAGGGAGCTGGTGGACGAGTATGAGGATAGGTATGTTGTATGTTGTGGGCTGAGGATGTTGCAGGGTTTTTTTCTATGTTGTATGTTGTGGGCTGAGGATGTAGTTTTTTCTCTCTAAGTTGTTTATTGTTTATAAGTAAATTTGGTTGTGTTCGTGTATGTGTCTGGACGTATGTGAGGCCTTCGACGCTCTTGTGCTATTGGGAGATTTCCATTCTGCTATTGTTTTTTGTGTTACTGAGTATCTATCTACCTCTCTCTCTCTCTCTCTCTCTCTCTCTCTCTCTCTCTCTCTCTCTCTCTATATATATATATATATATATATATATATATATATATATCATCTGTTCCTCTCCCGTATCACTTCCACAACTTAATTCAGTAAATTTGGTTTCGAATAGTTTAGTCTTTTTGACTAAAGAAAGAACCAACACAGCAAATAAACAGATCAAAGCATTAAATCTAAAACAAATAACAAATAACTATATAAATAATATAGAATAAAGACAAATAAATAAATAAATGAATAATTCGACCCGAACCACTACTTACCCCCCCCACATCTCAACCTCAACCACCCAACTACTTACCAACAGATTCCTGATGGTTGAAGTCTACCAAAACAAATTTCAAATAAATAAATAACACAAAAAGGAAAAACATAAAACAAAAAAGATAAATAAATAAATAAATGATAAATAAATAAATAAAAAGGAACAACATAAAACAAGAAAGATAGGTAAATGAATAAATAAATAAATAATTCGACCCGAACCTCCCCCCCCCCCCCATCTCAACCTCAACCACCCAACTACTTACCAACAGATTCCTGATGGTTGAAGTCTACGCTGACATCAACGAGACCATGAAATACTACGGCAACGAGACCCATCCCTTGGCTGACTTCCCCTTCAACTTCCAACTCCTTGACAGCTTCCAGGGTCGTGACAACTTCACAGGAGAGAGTGTCATGGCTGTCATTGACGAGTGGATGACCAATTTGCCGGAGGGAAAGTGGCCGAATTGGGTGGTAAGTTGTCGTTGTTGTTGTCGTTGTATTTTGTTGTTGTTGTTGATGATGTTACTGATGAGGTGTTTTTTTAGTTATTATTATTAATGGATTTTTGTTTTGTTTTGTTATTGTGTTATTGATGTTTTTGTTGTGTTTTTGTTATTGTGTTATCTATTTATTTATTTCTTTTTTATTATTTATTTTTTTTTTCGGGGGAATAGAATGTTGGAATAAGAAATAATAGTAATTTTGATTATGTTTTCCTGAGTACATTGTTGTAACTTTTCCTCTTAATAATTTAATTCGCCCTTTTCATTCATTTTTGAGGTAAAAAAAATAGTGTCAAAAAAATAGATTTAACGCGACTTCAGCTCTCAATCACAAATTTCCTTTCAAACCAAGTGAAAATGACCAATCACGGCCTTTCTTTCAAATGTATACGAACTAACCAATCATGTCCTTTCTCTCAGACGTAAACTAACCAATCACGGCCTTTCTTTCAGACTAACCAATCACGTCCTTTCTCTCAGATGTAAACTAACCAATCACGTCCTTTCTTTCAAATGTAAACAAACAGATCGGTAACCATGACAACGGCCGCGTCGCTTCTCGTCTGGGCAGCGACCTTGTGGATGCTCTAAATATGCTGATTTTGCTTCTGCCGGGAACACCTGTCACATATTACGGCGAGGAAATCGGTATGTGATCTTATTATTATTATTATCATTATTATTATTATTATTATTATTATTATTATTATTATTATTATTATTATTATTATTATTATTACTATTATTATTATTATTATTATGTATACATATATTTTTTTTTTGAGGTGGTATTCGTATGTTTAGTTGTTACAACCTCATTCAACATCCTCTTCTTATATTTTTAACCCAAAACCTTAATTAAGGTGACATACCCTAAATTTACCCTTAAATTTTAAGGGATGGAGGACAACTTCATCTCATGGGAAGACACGCAGGACCCCCGAGGACTCAACTTCGGTCGAGAGAGATATAAGGACTTCTCGAGGGATCCTGCGAGGACGCCAATGCAGTGGGGTGACGAGCCTAATGCAGGTTTGCTGTTGACGTGAATTTTTATGCATGAAATATATCAGGGAACTGGCTTTATGAACAAGAACTATGAGAGAAATTTTAAAGCATGAAATATATTGAAAAGGGAACTGGCTAAAATTAACAAGAACTATGAGAGAAATTTTAAAGCATGAAATATATTGAGTATGGAACTGGTTTTATGGACAAGAACTCTTTAGTCAGAAATTACGAATATATTGAACAGGGAACTGGCTTTATGGACAAGAACTCCTATGACAGATATTATGAATATATTGAATAGGGAACTGGTTTTATGAACAAGAACTCCTATGACAGAAATTATAAATACATTGAAGAGGGAACTGGCTTTATGAACAAGAACTCCTATGAAAGAAATTTTGATAATGAAATATATTGAGTATGGAACTGGCTTTATGGACAAGAACTCTTATGACAGAAATTTTAAAGCATGAAATAGATTGAAAAGGGAACTGGTTTTATAAATAAGAAATCTTTTGACAGAAATTATGATGTATGAAATATATAGAATGAATAATTTTGTAATTAAGAATTCTATACAGTCGAGTAACGGCTTAATGCAAGTTTGCAGTTGTTGAGAAAAGTTATGCAGGAAATATGTAGATTAGGAGGTAAAACTTATAATCGATGTGATTTTATAATTTCATAATTTTATGATACTTGACAATTTTGTAATCACAAGAAATGGAATGGCGAGCTAAATGGAAGTTTGCAACTGAAAAAGATTTTTTTTATGTATGAAATAAGATGAGAAGTGGATTTTATATTGAAGAACTCCTGTGCAATATAGTGACGGAAATCATAATGCATGATATATATATAGAGAGAGAACATAATATTAATTTTGTAATTGAGAATTCTACGCAATGGGGTAACTATCTTATTGCAAGTTTGCAATTGATTGAACTATTATGCATTAAATATGAATAGGTAGAAGTGATTAAGAGGATTTTATGATTTTATAATTTTATGCAGTGGAGCTAAGAAATTAATACAGGCTTGCAATTATTATGCATAATATATATATATAATAGATAGTGGATTTTATAAGCAATAATTCTCTGCATTGGTGTAATGGGCTCAATGCAGGTTTGCAACTGACGAAAATTGTTATGCACGAAATATATACATTAATTAGTGGAGTTTATGATCAATATTGTATTTTGTAATCTTATAATTCTATGCAGTGGAGAATTATTATGTATGAAGTATATAGCACAGTTAATCATCATCATCATCATCATTACTACCATTATCACCATCATCATTCATCATTATCATTATCATCTTCATCAGGTTTCTCGACCGCCAACGCCACCTGGCTGCCGGTGAACGCAAATTTAACGTCATCCAACGTAGCGACCCAAGACGAAGCCAAGGTCAGCCACCTGAACATCTACCGGCAACTGTCCGAACTCCGGCGTGAGGTCACCTTCGTTCGGGGTGACCTCGCTTTCCCGCAGGTCACCGAGGAGGTCATCGCTATATTGAGGTAGAGGGGTTACGGGTGTAAATAGAGAGAGAGAGAGAGAGAGAGAGAGAGAGAGAGAGAGAGAGAGAGAGAGAGAGAGAGAGAGAGAGAGAGAGAGAGAGAGAGAGAGAGAGAGAGACAGAGAGAGAATAGGAGTGATTCTTATAAAAATGAAATAATTGTGAAGATGAATGAAATATAATGTCATGTTGATTGTTGTTGATTGTTGTTATTGCTTTATTGGACATAACGTTATTGATCATGAATATAATGACTGACAACAATAGTAATGATAATATTGATGATAAGAACAAAACAAAATTAGAATACAAAGCAACAAAAGCAAAATAATAAAAACACCAGCAAAAGAATAAGAAAAAGACAAAAATAAAGATATAAATCAAAGATAATTAAAAAAAAATACGCTCGTTTCCCCCACAGGAGCTACAGGCGCGCCCCGAGTTACCTGTTAGTGATTAATACGTCGGAATACGACGTTACCGTCGACCTCCAGCAGGGTACGACCCTTCCTGAGGTAGGGATGGTCGTGTTGCGCTCCGTCACCGACACGTCCGAAGCCACTCTGCCAGGGTGAGTGGTCGTTGTGGTCGTATTTGGCATTTTTGATTGAATATAAAGGGTTGTATGTACATTATGTTCATTAAGGACGTGCTCAGGTGCACTTGAACGCACGAAAGGAAACACACATACACCTACTCACATACCCACGCACGCACACACGTACACACGCACGCACGCACGCACGCACGCACGCACGCACGCACGCACGCACACACACACACACACACACACACACACACACACACACACACACACACACACACACACACACACACACACACACACACACACAAACACACACACACACACACACACACACACACACACACACACACACACACACACACACCACGCACCCCCACACAACCCCCCTTCCCTCCCCCCTTCCCCCCCCACACCAAAAATTCCCACAACCGCCCCTTTTCTCTCCCAGATCCGACGTTCAGCTGAACAAAGTGACCCTCTGCGGTGGCGGAGGCATCGTGTTCAAGCTGCCTCCTGTATAGTGTCACTTCACTGTACTCACGCCACAATACTCTCAAAGGCAGTATTGTTGTGTTTTTTTTTATGTGGTAACGGCTTTCTATATCGGCTCATATATGCTGTTTTGTCTTTTAGTTTAAGAAAAGAGAAATAAAAGTGAATGTGATTATGATTATTTATATTATCATAGGTATCATTATTGATATTATTATTATTATTATTATTATTATTATTATTACTATTATGATTATTATTGTTATCATTACTATTATGAATATTATTTTTGTTATTATATTATTATCATTATCAATATTAATTAATATTATTGTTTTGTTATTATATAATTATTAATATTGCAATTAATATTGTTATTATTATCATATTATATAAAAATAATGTGCAAAGTGCAACTATATTGCATTCGTGTTAATTGTATTACGTAGTACTTTTATCCAACATTTTAACTTGAATTTTCTACTTTATCAAATAAAGGTTTGAAACAGCGTATGGTAATCAATACTCATTTTCAAAAACAAAAACACGACAATTTTTACGTGAAAAGGAAAAATTATGCTGGGATACTGAGTGACTGACATAGTAATGGAACGAGAATTTGATGTGAAAAAAGCTATGCTCGGAGATAGATTGACAGAGCATAGACGCAGATATTTGATGTGAAAAAAAAACTATGCTCGGAAATAAATTGACAGAAATGGCGGGAGAATTTGATATGAAAGACTATACTTGGATATAGATTGACAGAAATGGCTCGAGAATTTGATGTGAAAAACTATGCTCGGAAATAAATTGACAAAAATGGCGCGATAATTTGATGTGAAAGACTATGCTCAGATTTAGTTTGACATAGCAATTGCGCGAGAATTTGATGTGAAAAAAAATATGCTGGAGTATAGATCGACATAGTAATGGCGCGAGAATTTGCCGTGAAAAACTATGCTCGGAAATTGATTGGCATAGCAAAGACGCAGGAATTTGGTGTGAAAAAACTATACTCGGAAATAAATTGACAAAGCAATGGCTCGAGATTTTCCCGTGAAAAACTATGCTCGGATCTAGTTTGACATAGCAATTGCGCGAGAATTTGATGTGAAAAAAAAACTATGCTGGGGTATAGATCGACACAGTAATGGCGCGAGAATTTGCCGTGAAAAACTATGCTCGAAAATTGATTGGCATAGCAAAGACGCAGGAATTTGATGTGAAAAAAATATGCTTGGATATAGACTGGCATAGCAATGACGCGAGAATTTGATGTGAAAAACTATACGTGAAAAAAACTATGCTCGGAAATAAATTGACAGCAATGGCGGGAGAATTTGATGTGAAAGACTATGCTCGGATCTACTTTGACATATCAATTGCGCGAGATTTTCCCGTGAAAAACTATGTTTGGATATAGATTGGCATAGCAAAGACGCGAGAATTTGATGTGAATAAACTATGCTTAGATATAGTTTGGCATAACAATGGCACGAGATTTTCCCGTGAAAAACTATGCTCAATGGCACGAGAATTTGACGCCAAAAACTATGCTCGAATATAAATTGACTAGCACAGCCATGACACCAGAATTTGACGTGACAAAACTATGCTCGGATAATGGATGCAATGTCGAAACAACAATAGGAAAAAAAAACATTAGCTTCTGGGAAACCAAATTGAGGATAACGAATCTCCATTTACAGAAAAAAATAAAAAACATTCGTTAAAAATTTTATGACCATCTGTGGGCTGAATGATATAATAAGCAATGAGCATAATATACATACCTCCAGTGAAGGCAACATGCATATTTTCAATAAACACATTATACATGTTTGGAATAAGCACACTATACATAGAATAAATATAATATACACATAATAAACACCCATACAAACAATAAACACAATACACATTAAAAAACACAATACACATTAAAAAACACAATACACATACATTAAACACAATACAAATTTATCAGACATAATACACATACAATAAAAAACACAATACATACACAAACAACAGACACAACGCACACACTTACCACATACATACTTCGAACAAAGACAGTCTTAGAAACAGGATTAACTTAATTGTCAACCAAATCATCATATTAATGGGATCACCAACTTAAATCTCCCATTGAAGATGTTGCTATATTTTTTTTTCTTAAAAGCTTTATTACTTGGAGCTTCTGTATCTTCGAATGTCCTTTAGAACAAGTTATGTACGTATTGTATATAATTGATAAACATCTGTAATGATGATGATAATAAAATATTATCACTATGATATGTATCATATATATGTATCGTATATTTGAACACAGACACGCGCACACACACACACATACATAGAGAGAGAGAACGAGAGGAGAGAATGAGAGAGAGAGAGAGAGAGAGAGAGTGTGTGTGTGTGTGTGTGTATGTGTGTGTGTGTGTGTGTGTGTGAGAGAGAGAGAGAGAGAGAGAGAGAGAGAGAGAGAGAGAGAGAGAGAGAGAGAGAGAGAGAGAGAGAGAGAGAGAGAGAGAGAGGAGTAAGAATCAAAAGGAAAGAAGAGGACATATACACAGGGACGATGAAACAAGTGGAAAGACACTCGGATGGGAGAAAGTGTAAGTTCGGGAATAGGGCTGGAATTCTACGGAAATTCGTCTGCTAAACGGAAACAAAAGACGATCAATGGATGGTGACGTCACAACGGATTTTTTTTCCCGTAGGCCATATTTTTATTATTTTTAATGGCGACAGATGGTTTGATGCAAATTAAAAGCATTTAAAGCAATAGTAAAATATTTTCCCATGTTCACTTAAATCAAACATAAAAAGCTTGAAACCAACGTGGTGTGAACTGATATGATGCGGCAGGACGAACGTCACCGCGATGGAAATATTATTGTATGAGGTAAAATTGTTTCGAAGCTTCAATTCATTCAAAGACTTTTGAACGTGACTGAACCCTCTAGTAGTTAAAGCATCGTCACTGTGTTGTATCAAAATGCATGAGATAATTAAATGAATATTAGCAACTTTTGTCAGTGAAGAATCTAGTCCATATCATATCAAAATACATGAGATAATTAAATGAATATTAGCAACTTTTGTCAGTGAAGAATCTAGTCCATATCAGCTTGCTCTCTGATGCGACACAGTTGTGTTGTGTTGGAGAAGAGGCGGTAACGATAATGAATTTACCACAGTAGGATTTTATAATTCATAGCCAATTTATCTTTATGATAAATACATCATTTTAATACAACCCGATGGTGTTATTTCAACCACCAAATACCTGGGGCCGGATTCTCAAACGCGTTAAGGCGTCGTATCTCCTTAAGGCGTCGTATCTCCTTAAGGCGCCGTATCTCCTTAAGGCGTCGTATCTCCTTAAAGCGTCGTATCTCCTTAAGGCGTCGTATCTCCTTAAGGCGTCGTATCTCCTTAAGGCGCCGTATCTCCTTAAGGCGTCGTATCTCCTTAAGGCACCGTATCTCCTTAAGGCGTCGTATCTCCTTAAAGCGTCGTATCTCCTTAAGGCGTCGTATCTCCTTAAGGCGTCGTATCTCCTTAAGGCGTCGTATCTCCTTAAGGCGTCGTATCTCCTTAAGGCGTCGTATCTCCTTAAGGCGCCGTATCTCCTTAAGGCGTCGTATCTCCTTAAGGCGTCGTATCTCCTTAAGGCGTCGTATCTCCTTAAGGCGTCGTATCTCCTTAAAGCGTCGTATCTCCTTAAGGCGTCGTATCTCCTTAAGGCGTCGTATCTCCTTAAGGCGCCGTATCTCCTTAAGGCGTCGTATCTCCTTAAAGCGTCGTATCTCCTTAAGGCGTCGTATCTCCTTAAGGCGTCGTATCTCCTTAAGGCGTCGTATCTCCTTAAGGCGCCGTATCTCCTTAAGGCGTCGTATCTCCTTAAGGCGTCGTATCTCCTTAAGGCGTCGTATCTCCTTAAGGCGCCGTATCTCCTTAAGGCGTCGTATCTCCTTAAGGCGTCGTATCTCCTTAAGGCGTCGTATCTCCTTAAGGCGTCGTATCTCCTTAAGGCGCCGTATCTCCTTAAGGCGTCGTATCTCCTTAAGGCGTCGTATCTCCTTAAGGCGTCGTATCTCCTTAAGGCGCCGTATCTCCTTAAGGCGCCGTATCTCCTTAAGGCGTCGTATCTCCTTAAGGCGCCGTATCTCCTTAAGGCGTCGTATCTCCTTAAGGCGTCGTATCTCCTTAAGGCGTCGTATCTCCTTAAGGCGCCGTATCTCCTTAAGGCGCCGTATCTCCTTAAGGCGTCGTATCTCCTTAAGGCGTCGTATCTCCTTAAGGCGTCGTATCTCCTTAAGGCGCCGTATCTCCTTAAGGCGTCGTATCTCCTTAAGGCGTCGTATCTCCTTAAGGCGCCGTATCTCCTTAAGGCGTCGTATCTCCTTAAGGCGTCGTATCTCCTTAAGGCGCCGTATCTCCTTAAGGCGTCGTATCTCCTTAAGGCGTCGTATCTCCTTAAGGCGTCGTATCTCCTTAAGGCGTCGTATCTCCTTAAGGCGCCGTATCTCCTTAAGGCGCCGTATCTCCTTAAGGCGTCGTATCTCCTTAAGGCGTCGTATCTCCTTAAGGCGTCGTATCTCCTTAAGGCGTCGTATCTCCTTAAGGCGCCGTATCTCCTTAAGGCGTCGTATCTCCTTAAGGCGTCGTATCTCCTTAAGGCGCCGTATCTCCTTAAGGCGTCGTATCTCCTTAAGGCGTCGTATCTCCTTAAGGCGCCGTATCTCCTTAAGGCGTCGTATCTCCTTAAGGCGTCGTATCTCCTTAAGGCGTCGTATCTCCTTAAGGCGTCGTATCTCCTTAAGGCGCCGTATCTCCTTAAGGCGCCGTATCTCCTTAAGGCGCCGTATCTCCTTAAGGCGTCGTATCTCCTTAAGGCGTCGTATCTCCTTAAGGCGTCGTATCTCCTTAAGGCGCCGTATCTCCTTAAGGCGTCGTATCTCCTTAAGGCGTCGTATCTCCTTAAGGCGTCGTATCTCCTTAAGGCGCCGTATCTCCTTAAGGCGTCGTATCTCCTTAAGGCGTCGTATCTCCTTAAGGCGTCGTATCTCCTTAAGGCGCCGTATCTCCTTAAGGCGCCGTATCTCCTTAAGGCGTCGTATCTCCTTAAGGCGTCGTATCTCCTTAAGGCGTCGTATCTCCTTAAGGCGCCGTATCTCCTTAAGGCGTCGTATCTCCTTAAGGCGTCGTATCTCCTTAAGGCGCCGTATCTCCTTAAGGCGTCGTATCTCCTTAAGGCGTCGTATCTCCTTAAGGCGCCGTATCTCCTTAAGGCGTCGTATCTCCTTAAGGCGTCGTATCTCCTTAAGGCGTCGTATCTCCTTAAGGCGCCGTATCTCCTTAAGGCGTCGTATCTCCTTAAGGCGTCGTATCTCCTTAAGGCGTCGTATCTCCTTAAGGCGTCGTATCTCCTTAAGGCGCCGTATCTCCTTAAGGCGTCGTATCTCCTTAAGGCGTCGTATCTCCTTAAGGCGCCGTATCTCCTTAAGGCGTCGTATCTCCTTAAGGCGTCGTATCTCCTTAAGGCGTCGTATCTCCTTAAGGCGTCGTATCTCCTTAAGGCGCCGTATCTCCTTAAGGCGCCGTATCTCCTTAAGGCGCCGTATCTCCTTAAGGCGTCGTATCTCCTTAAGGCGTCGTATCTCCTTAAGGCGTCGTATCTCCTTAAGGCGCCGTATCTCCTTAAGGCGTCGTATCTCCTTAAGGCGCCGTATCTCCTTAAGGCGTCGTATCTCCTTAAGGCGCCGTATCTCCTTAAGGCGTCGTATCTCCTTAAGGCGTCGTATCTCCTTAAGGCGTCGTATCTCCTTAAGGCGTCGTATCTCCTTAAGGCGTCGTATCTCCTTAAGGCGCCGTATCTCCTTAAGGCGCCGTATCTCCTTAAGGCGCCGTATCTCCTTAAGGCGTCGTATCTCCTTAAGGCGTCGTATCTCCTTAAGGCGTCGTATCTCCTTAAGGCGTCGTATCTCCTTAAGGCGTCGTATCTCCTTAAGGCGCCGTATCTCCTTAAGGCGTCGTATCTCCTTAAGGCGTCGTATCTCCTTAAGGCGCCGTATCTCCTTAAGGCGTCGTATCTCCTTAAGGCGTCGTATCTCCTTAAGGCGCCGTATCTCCTTAAGGCGTCGTATCTCCTTAAGGCGCCGTATCTCCTTAAGGCGCCGTATCTCCTTAAGGCGTCGTATCTCCTTAAGGCGTCGTATCTCCTTAAGGCGTCGTATCTCCTTAAGGCGCCGTATCTCCTTAAGGCGCCGTATCTCCTTAAGGCGTCGTATCTCCTTAAGGCGTCGTATCTCCTTAAGGCGTCGTATCTCCTTAAGGCGTCGTATCTCCTTAAGGCGTCGTATCTCCTTAAGGCGTCGTATCTCCTTAAGGCGTCGTAACTTACGGCCGAGCGATAGATAGAGAGAGGAGGGAAGAGAAAGAGGCAGATAGAGAGAGGAGGGAAGAGAAAGAGGCAGATAGAGAGAGGAGGGAAGAGAAAGAGGCAGATAGAGAGAGGAGGGAAGAGAAAGAGGAAGATAGAGAGAAAGATAGATAATGTTTTTTATTTTCAATTAACTAGAGCAAGGGACCCGCCATACTGGTGCGAGTGAAGGTGCCTTGGCTGAAAGGGGAGAGCAGGCTTCAGCGCTTTTCGGCGGGCGGGAAATCAGCTCTTTTCGCTCTTATGTAAGGGAAATACAGCAGGGCAGCCTTCAGCGGTCTACGGCGGGCGGGAAATCAGCTCCTTTCGCTCTTAAACAAGGGAAATACAGCAGGACGGTTAAGGTCTCCAGTACACTTTAACTTAAGGCTCTTTTGAGAATCCGGCGCCTGGTTCCGAACCCGTGGAGGCTTCAGTTACGGTCGAAAATCTAACGAATTGGAGCTTCGAAGCTGTCCTACCCCATGCAAGGCGTATGGGACGAAGCGAATCTTCGAAACAGAAGTCGAAACATGTTTTTTTTTATGAGAGTTTCGACCGCGCCTGTTCATTAGAGTACGTTCGTGCGTGTGTTCTCCGCCGTAGTTTGGCTGAGCCGTCGTCCAGAAACACCCCATGATGAGGTGGCGGAGGAGGTACACTTTTTGCGGTCGGCGAGTGTACTTGGGGAGAAAGACCACACGCTTCAGGCACCGGTTTAGGGCCACTCTGTTGATGATTCATTTCTCTTCTAAAGAAAAGCGTGGGTGTGGCTCTCGCAAGGTCGCTGCTTGGGAATCTTCAGAGACCGAGGAAGAAAAACAGCTGTAATAACAATAATAAAATAAACACAGTCACGCCATGACTCGACATTTTTTTTTTGGGGGGGGGGTGGGGGTGAGGGGGCCTTGAGTTATTGTTGATAAAATTGGTTTCACTTTTTCATATTTTCTTTCGTTGGGTATGGTTTTCTTTATCACTTTTACGGTTAAAAAATCTTTACTACATTTTTCTTACTTTGATTTTACTCGTTAGTATATTCATATGGTGTCTTTTGGATTTTAGAATTGTGTGTTCGCGCGCGCGTGTGTGTGTGTGTATATATATATATATATATATATAT
>NC_091553.1:47755209-47765209 GCF_042767895.1 Penaeus vannamei
CATTATCATTATCTTTATCATCATTATCATCAATGTCATTATCTTTATCTTTATCATCATCATTATCATGTCATTATAATTATCTTTATCATCATTATCATACGTCATTAAATCATTATCTTAACCATCATTATCATAAATGTCATTATTATTATCTTTATCATAATTATCATCACCGTTTCCATCATAATATGTGTGAAACTTAAATTATATCAGTCCACGATAGAAAAAGGAATGAAAAAACAAAAACAAAAACAAAAGAAAAACCAAACAGAATATTTGTAGAGTAAATATTAAATTATTAAATGCCAGATCTGGGAAGAACACAGACAGTAATGCCTTAAACTTTTCAGAAGAAGAAAAAGAAAAAAAAAGAAAAAAAAGGAAGAAGAAGAAGAAGAAAAAAAAAGGAAGAAGAAGAAGAAAAAAAAGGAAGAAGAAGAAAAAGACGAGAAAGAAAAAAACAGCAAAAAAAAAAAAAAAAAAAAAATCAGAAGAAAAATATGAGAAAGAAGAAAAAAAAAAAAAAAAAATAATAATAATAAAACTAAAATAATAACAACAAATAAAATGGAACAATAAATAAATATAGCAAAAAAAAACAAAAAAACTAAGAACAAGAAAAGGATTAAGAACAAGCCTCCCCCCCCCCCTCCCTCCAGACCCTTCTGTGGGCGCCGTGGACGTCGGGAGTCGGGAAGGCTACACGAAGCTGTGGAACAAAACCCGCTGCGCCGTCAAGTACATCTACGAGAACCACCTGCGGGACTTCGAGTGGTTCCTGAAGGCGGACAGCGACACGTACGTTGTTGTGCGTGTACATATACGCACACGCACGCACGTACGGATACATACACGCATACACACACGCTCGGATACATACACGTGCATACACACGCACGCACGGATACATATACGCACACGCACGCATACATGCACGCACACGCACGCATACATAAACGCATATAAACACGCACGGATACATACACGCACGGATACATACACGCACGCACGCATACATACACGCACACACACACGCACGCACGGATACATAAACGCACACACACGCACGCACGCACACAAACGCGCACACACCCACGCACGCTTACATACACGCACACACACATTCGCATACATACACACACACACGCACGCACGCATACATACACGCACACACACACTCACGCGCGAGCAATATGCGTCCATGAGTCGTCGATTACTTATTTCTTTAAAATTTATTTATTTATTATTATTATTATTATTTTTTTGTAGTGAGTGTGTGAGAGCGCGTCCGTGTGTACGTACATAAGCGTCCGTGTGTATTTCTGAATCCACGTATACCTACAAGCACAAATAGACACACGCACACACACTGTACATACATACATACACACCCACACGCACACACTGCATATACATACATACACACCCACACACACACACATACATATACATACATACACACCCACACGCGCACATACCTATAATACCATGGCTATGTTGCAGGTATGTGTTGGTGGACAATTTACGTTATGTGTTACAAGATTATAACACCGACGATCCATTGTACTTTGGCCAACATTACAAAATCTATGGAGGATACAATACAGGAGGTAAGTACCTAGTGTAGTAAGTACATACATATTAGGGACACGGTAAGTACATACATATTAGGGACACGGTAAGTACATCCATGTTAGGGACACGGTAAGTACATCCATATTAGGGACACGGTAAGTACATACGTATTAGGGACACGGTAAGTACATCCATATTAGGGACACGGTAAGTACATACGTATTAGGGACACGGTAAGTACATACATATCAGGGACACGGTAAGTATATACATATTAGGGACACGGTAAGTACATACGTATTAGGGACACGGTAAGTACATCCATATTAGGGACACGGTAAGTACATGCATATTAGGGACACGGTAAGTACATACTTATTAGGGACACGGTAAGTACATACATAGGGACATGGGAAGTACATACATATTAGGGACACGGTAAGTACATGCATATTAGGGACACGGTAAGTACATGCATATTAGGGACACGGTAAGTACATACGTATTAGGGACACGGTAAGTACATACATAGGGACACGGGAAGTACATACATATTAGGGACACGGGAAGTACATACATATTAGGGACACGGGAAGTACATGCATATTAGGGACACGGTAAGTACATACGTATTAGGGACACGGTAAGTACATACATAGGGACACGGGAAGTACATACATATTAGGGACACGGGAAGTACATACATATTAGGGACACGGGAAGTACATACGTATTAGGGACACGGTAAGTACATGCATATTAGGGACACGGGAAGTACATACATAGGGACACGGTAATTACATACGTATTAGGGACACGGTAAGTACATACATATTAGGGACACGGTAAGTACATACATATTAGGGACACGGTAAGTACATGCATATTAGGGACACGGTAAGTACATACGTATTAGGGACACGGTAAGTACATACGTATTAGGGACACGGTAAGTACATGCATATTAGGGACACGGTAAGTACATACGTATTAGGGACACGGTAAGTACATGCATATTAGGGACACGGTAAGTACATGCATATTAGGGACACGGTAAGTACATACGTATTAGGGACACGGTAAGTACATACATATTAGGGACACGGTAAGTACATACATATTAGGGACACGGTAAGTACATACATATTAGGGACACGGTAAGTACATACATATTAGGGACACGGTAAGTACATACATATTAGGGACACGGTAAGTACATACATATTAGAGACACGGGAAGTATATACATATTAGGGACACGGTAAGTACATACGTATTAGGGACACGGTAAGTACATACGTACTAGGGACACGGGAAGTACATGCTTATTAGGGACACGGGAAGTACATACATGTTAGGGACACGGTAAGTACATACACAGTTAGTACATAATAAGTTTAGAATAAGTACATATAGTTTTTAAAAACTCACTAGCATAGCATTTAATAATTTCAAATTCATCTATTTCCAATAAAGAAGTTTTCTCTTTTAAGCGACATTATCATAAATAACCAGGGATCATTAATACAAAAAAATTAATTAGCGACAATGCATAGATACTCGATAAAAAATAATTAATTTGTCACACTCGTTACAGGCGCAGGTCACGTGATGGGGAGGGACCATTAATACAAAAAAAAAAAAAAATAATAATAATAATTAGCGACAATGCACAGATACTCAATAAAAAGTAATTAATTTCTCACACTCGTTACAGGCGCAGGTCACGAATATACAGGGACCATTAATACAAGTAATAATAATAATGATAATAATTAACGACAAAGCATAGATGATAAAAAGTAATTAATTTCTCACACTCGTTACAGGCGCAGGTCACGTGATGGGGAGGGACCATTAATACAAAAAAAAAAAAAAAAAAAAAAAAAAATTAACGACAATGCATAGATACTCGATAAAAAAATAATTAATTAACAATTGATTTCTCACACTCGTTACAGGCGCAGGTCACGAATATCCAGGGACCATTAATACAAAAAAAAAAAAAAAAAAAAAAAAAAAAAAAAAAAAAATTAACGGCAATACTATGCTAGGGAGTTTTTAAACACTATATGTACTTATTATACACTTATTATGTACTAACTGTGTATGTACTTACCGTGTCCCTAATATGTATGTACTTACCGTGTCCCCAATATATATGTACTTACCGTATTCCTAATACGTATGTACTTACCGTGTCCCTAATATGTATGTACTTACTATACTAGGTACTTACCTAGTAATTAATTTCTCACGCTCGTTACAGGCGCAGGTCACGTGATGGGGAGAGAGGCGGTTCGTCGCTTCGTGGAATTGGCGATTCCGAACCACACAATCTGCAAGCCGGAGCGATCCAAAGGAGAAGACGTGGGCATGGGTGAGGTTATGTGTGATTTACGTCTTGTTATCTTTACTGTTGTGATTGTTTAGTGGTGTTGTTATCGTCATTACTGTTATTGGTGTTGTTGTTATTGTTAGTGGTGTTGTTATTGTTATTGGTGTTGTTATTGTTGTTAGTGGTGTTGTTATCGTCATTATTGTTAGTGGTGTTATTGTTGTGATTGTTAGTGGTGTTGTTATCGTCATTAATGTTATCGGTGTTGTTGTTGTTATTGTTAGTGGTGTTGTTATCGTCATTATTGTTATTGGTGTTGTTATTATTGTTATTGTTAGTGGTGTTGTTATCGTCATTATTGTTATCCGTGTTGTTGTTGTTGTTATTGTTAGTGGTGTTGTTATCGTCATTATTGTTATCGGTGTTGTTATTGTTGTTAGTGGTGTTGTTATCGTCATTATTGTTATCGGTGTTGTTGTTATTATTGTTATTGGTGTTGTTATCGTCATTATTGTTATTGGTGTTGTTATTATTGTTATTGTTAGTGGTGTTGTTATCGTCATTATTGTTATCAGTGTTGTTGATATTATTGTTAGTGGTGTTGTTATCATCATTAATGTTATCGGTGTTGTTGTTGTTATTGTTAGTGGTGTTGTTATCGTCATTATTGTTATTGGTGTTGTTATTATTGTTATTGTTAGTGGTGTTGTTATCGTCATTATTGTTATCCGTGTTGTTGTTGTTGTTATTGTTAGTGGTGTTGTTATCGTCATTATTGTTATCGGTGTTGTTATTGTTGTTAGTGGTGTTGTTATCGTCATTATTGTTATCCGTGTTGTTGTTATTATTGTTATTGGTGTTGTTATCGTCATTATTGTTATTGGTGTTGTTATTATTGTTATTGTTAGTGGTGTTGTTATCGTCATTATTGTTATCGGTGTTGTTGTTATTATTGTTAGTGGTGTTGTTATCGTCATTATTGTTATTGGTGTTGTTGTTGTTATTATTGTTATTTGTGTTGTTATCGTCATTATTGTTATCGGTGTTATTGTTATTATTGTTAATGGTGTTGTTATTGCTATTGTTGTTGTTTGTGTTATTGTTTTAGAATGGGGATGATTATGTTATTTTTATTGTTATTGTTAGTGGTGTTGTTATCGTTATTATTATTATTGGTGTTGTTACCGTTATTATTGTTATTAGTGTTGTAATTATTGTTGTTTGTGTTATTGTTTTATAATGGGGATGATTATAGCCTTGTTTACTTGTTCATAATGTTTCCAAAAAGAACCTTATCAGAAAGAGCAAATCAGTATCAGAATCAAGCTGAATTCGATTTTTAAAAAAATATATCAATACCATAAACAAACTCTTTATCTCAGCTTTCAATCAAGCAAATAACATACCAGATATAACAACAAACGGCCGAATATTTACATAAAGAGTAAGTTCCACTCCACACCATGTACTCAGGCAACTGTCTACAAAAAGTGGGCATCAAGATGGGCGACACACGTGACCACATTGGACAGGGAAGGTTCTGGCAGAGACATCCAGCGAAGGTTCTAAGCAGACCACTTGACAGGACTAGGCACTCGTACTATCCTATTTCCCAGGTTCGTGCTATCCTATTTCTCAGGTTCGTACTATCCTATTTCCCAGGTTCGTACTATCCTATTCCCAGGTTCGTATGATCCCATTTCCCAGGTGAGTAAATGAGTTAAATTGGTTATGATGTTGCATGGAATACGTTCGGTGATGCCCTGGGATAATTCCTTGAGTTTATGCCCCAAGGATTCAAGTATAAGACCAAGAACTGAGTCATATTATGAGAAAGGGAGATATTTCGTAATATGAAAACAGGTGAAATATGAAATCGACACTTCATTCGAGTTGTGAACATAAAGTCATTATCATCAGTAGTAGTAGCATTACAATTATTATTATCACTATCATTGCTTTGTTCTTATTACTATTAATGCTATATTATTATCATTATTATTGCTATCATTCTTATCATTATTATCCATTATAACCTCGTATTTCTCTTCCTTCATCCTCTCTCTCTCCTCTCCCACAGGGAAGCATGCTATATTATTATCATTATTATTGCTATTATTCTTATCATTATTATCCATTATAACCTCGTATTTCTCTTCCTTCTTCCTCTCTCTCTCCTCCCTCCTCCCTCCTCCCTCCTCTCCCACAGGGAAACAGACCCCACCCTTGCTGCTCCGATTCGCTAATCAGTTTCCACAAATTATCGATAGAAGAACTGTACTTGATGGATTATCTTATCTACAAGATCCGGGTCTTTGGGCATATCCCTGCCCTGCCCCTCAAGCCTGCCCTGCCACCGGACCTGAGTGTCGTCCCGGAAAAGGTAAGATAAGTAAGATAAGAGGTAAGAAATACGAGCTTCTTGGGATCTGTTGTAAGGTGGGAAAGGTAAGATGAGTAAGATAAGAGGTAAGGCAAGTTTCTTGGGATCTGTTGTAAGGTGGGAAAGGTAAGATAAGTAAGATAAGAGGTAAGGTAAGTTTCTTGGGATCTGTTGTAGGGTGGGAAAGGTAAGATAAGTAAGATAAGAGGTAAGAAATACGAGCTTGGGATCTGTTGTAAGGTGGGAAAGGTAAGATAAGTAAGATAAGAGGTAAGAAATACGAGCTTCTTGGGATCTGTTGTAAGGTGGGAAAGGTAAGATAAGTAAGATAAGAGGTAAGAAATACGAGCTTCTTGGGATCTGTTGTAAGGTGGGAAAGGTAAGATAATTAAGATAAGAGGTAAGGAATACGAGCTTCTTGGGATCTGTTGTAAGGTGGGAAAGGTAAGATAAGTAAGATAAGAGGTAAGAAATACGAGCTTCTTGGGATCTGCTGTAAGGTGGGAAAGGTAAGATAAGATAAGAGGTAAGAAATACGAGCTTGTTGGGATCTGTTGTAAGGTGGGAAAGGTAAGATAAGTAAGATAAGAGGTAAGAAATACGAGCTTCTTGGGATCTGTTGTAAGGTGGGAAAGGTAAGATAAGTAAGATAAGAGGTAAGGTAAGTTTCTTGGGATCTGTTGTAAGGTGGGAAAGGTAAGATAAGTAAGATAAGAGGTAAGGTAAGTTTCTTGGGATCTGTTGTAAGGTGGGAAAGGTAAGATAAGTAAGATAAGAGGTAAGAAATACGAGCTTCTTGGGATCTGTTGTAAGGTGGGAAAGGTAAGATAAGTAAGATAAGAGGTAAGAAATACGAGCTTCTTGGGATCTGTTGTAAGGTGGGAAAGGTAAGATAAGTAAGATAAGAGGTAAGAAATACGAGCTTCTTGGGATCTGTTGTAAGGTGGGAAAGGTAAGATAAGTAAGATAAGAGGTAAGAAATACGAGCTTCTTGCGATCTGTTGTAAGGTGGGAAAGGTAAGATAAGTAAGATAAGAGGTAAGAAATACGAGCTTCTTGGGATCTGTTGTAAGGTGGGAAAGGTAAGATAAGTAAGGTAAGAGGTAAGAAATACGAGCTTCTTGGGATCTGTTGTAAGGTGGGAAAGGTAAGATAAGTAAGATAAGAGGTAAGAAATACGAGCTTGTTGGGATCTGTTGTAAGGTGGGAAAGGTAAGATAAGTAAGATAAGAGGTAAGAAATACGAGCTTCTTGGGATCTGTCGTAAGGTGGGAAAGGTAAGACAAGTAAGATAAGAGGTAAGAAATACGAGTTTCTTGGGATCTGTTGTAAGGTGGGAAAGGTAAGATAAGTAAGATAAGAGGAAAGGTAAGTTTCTTGGGATCTGTTGTAAGGTGGTAAAGGTAAGACAAGTAAGATAAGAGGTAAGAAATACGAGCTTCTTGGGATCTGTTGTAAGGTGGGAAAGGTAAGACAAGTAAGATAAGAGGTAAGAAATACGAGCTTCTTGGGATCTGTTGTAAGGTGGGAAAGGTAAGATAAGCAAGATAAGAGGTAAGGTAAGTTTCTTGGGATCTGTTGTAAGGTGGGAAAGGTAAGACAAGTAAGATAAGAGGTAAGAAATACGAGCTTCTTGGGATCTGTTGTAAGGTGGGAAAGGTAAGATAAGTAAGATAAGAGGTAAGGTAAGTTTCTTGGGATCTGTTGTAAGGTGGGAAAGGTAAGATAAGTAAGATAAGAGGTAAGAAATACGAGCTTCTTGGGATCTGTTGTAAGGTGGGAAAGGTAAGATAAGTAAGATAAGAGGTAAGAAATACGAGCTTCTTGGGATCTGTTGTAAGGTGGGAAAGGTAAGATAAATAAGATAAGAGGAAAGGTAAGTTTCTTGGGATCTGTTGTAAGGTGGGAAAGGTAAGGTAAGTAAGATAAGAGGTAAGAAATACGAGCTTCTTGGGATCTGTTGTAAGGTGGGAAAGGTAAGATAAGGAAGATAAGAGGTAAGAAATACGAGCTTCTTGGGATCTGTTGTAAGGTGGGAAAGGTAAGATAAGTAAGATAAGAGGTAAGGTAAGTTTCTTGGGATCTGTTGTAAGGTGGGAAAGGTAAGGTAAGTAAGATAAGAGGTAAGAAATACGAGCTTCTTGGGATCTGTTGTAAGGTGGGAAAGGTAAGATAAGTAAGATAAGAGGTAAGAAATACGAGCTTCTTGGGATCTGTTGTAAGGTGGGAAAGGTAAGATAAGTAAGATAAGAGGTAAGAAATACGAGCTTCTTGGGATCTGTTGTAAGGTGGGAAAGGTAAGATAAGTAAGATAAGAGGTAAGAAATACGAGCTTCTTGGGATCTGTTGTAAGGTGGGAAAGGTAAGATAAGGAAGATAAGAGGTAAGAAATACGAGCTTCTTGGGATCTGTTGTAAGGTGGGAAAGGTAAGATAAGTAAGATAAGAGGTAAGAAATACGAGCTTCTTGGGATCTGTTGTAAGGTGGGAAAGGTAAGATAAGTAAGATAAGAGGTAAGAAATACGAGCTTCTTGGGATCTGTTGTAAGGTGGGAAAGGTAAGATAAGTAAGATAAGAAGTAAGAAATGCGAGCTTCTTGGGATCTGTTGTAAGGTGGGAAAGGTAAGATAAGATAGATAAGAGGTAAGAAATACGAGCTTCTTGGGATCTGTTGTAAGGTGGGAAAGGTAAGATAAGTAAGATAAGAGGTAAGAAATACGAGCTTCTTGGGATCTGTTGTAAGGTGGGAAAGGTAAGATAAGTAAGATAAGAGGTAAGGTAAGTTTCTTGGGATCTGTTGTAAGGTGGGAAGAAGAGGTGCGAGTTTTGAGATAAGAATATCTTTAGTGTTGATTTATTTTATGTTATTTATTTTGTTACTTATGAATTGATTGTTAATTTATCATATGTTATTTATTATATGTTATTTATTTTGTTACTTATGAATGGATTGTTAATTTATTATGTTATTTATTTTGTTACTTATGAATTGATTGTTAATTTATCATATGTTATTTATTATATGTTATTTATTTTGTTACTTATGAATGGATTATTAATTTATTATGTTATTTATTTTGTTACTTATGAATTGATTGTTAATTTATTATACGTTATTTATTGTATGTTATTTATGAGTTGATTTATTAATGATGGTGATTGTAGATTTCTTGTTTTTTGTGTGATTTTATTGATGGTGATAATGATGGTTTTGAAAATGATGTTGATTATTGCGGTAAGTATGTGGTACTAATGTTACCTTTGATAATATTGATATTGATTTTCGAAAATAATGACCATATTAAGACAATTCTGAAATCAAAATAATGTGGATAATTAATGTGATGAGAACACTTGCTATAATAATGATGACAAAAAATGGTTTTAATCATGGTAGTGAATCTGGTATATGTAGTAACAAGTGAAACAAGAGGTAACTACCGAAATAAAATCTGCAAATAATATTATCATTGTATTTTCATTATCTGTTACTTTATTTCCATTTTCTTTGTCATTTTATCATCATTGTTTTTGTCATTTCATTATCATCAACTTTGTCATCTTATCATCATTGTTTTTATTTCATTATCATCGACTTTGTCATTTTATCACCATCATCGTCATTGTATTTCCATTCACTTTATATCAGTTTTATCCCCATCATCATCACCAATCTCCCAAAATAATTATTTATCCTCCCC
>NC_091553.1:47797709-47807709 GCF_042767895.1 Penaeus vannamei
GTCTCTGTCTGTCTGTCTGTCAGTCTGTCTGTCTGTCTGTCTGTCTGTCTGTCTGTCTCTCTCTCTCTCTCTCACACACACACACACACACACACACATATATAGATAGATATAGATACACCCACACACACATTTATATATATTTGTTTATTCATCTATTTTTGCATTTGTGCTTGTGAATGCGTGTGCATGAAGTTTTGATAGTGCTTGAATAGCGTGCATTGATCTGTAATTTTTTTATTACTTATTGATTATTTTCTTTCCAGATCTGTCATGGAAATCCTAACTGTGAGAGCCTGAGTCATCGCCTTTTAAGAGCCAGTGAAGGGGAAGTGTTTTTTTTCGCTAAACTCGGAATATGTAACTTTTTATTCTCTGTCAAGAAAGAGAAAATGTTTTGGTTCGGCGAGTGGCACGGTCTGAAAAGGCGTCGTTTTAGCCATATTCTCCATTAATGTTCGCGATCAAGATCAGATCAGGAAAGTGACGAGGAAAGGAAACGCAGACACAGCAAGGTCGCGATTCCTATGACCTGAGAAGGAGAAAGGGAAGTCTGAGGGGGCGTCCAGCGAGCGAGGGACGTCCACCCAGCCGAGCTATGAAGGAGGCGGGGATCCTCAACCCTAGGACCCGACAAGACCTTCAGGAGGCGACCTCTCACGTCTACAGCAGCAGCGAGGGCGTCGTCAGCAAGGGGGAGGACGCCAGGAGAGCCTACAGGAGCCAGGGAAGGGGTGCTGGGCCCGACGAGAGCAGTGGGGGCGGTGGCTGTGAGGGCGGACGCATCAGGGGGTCTCGCGGTGGGGGGGTCTACTGCGGCTGCGACGTCGTGAACAGCGTGGGGTGCTGCGGCGAGGGCTCCTTCGGCGTCAGGAGGGAGACTCTGGCGGGGATGAGTCCGCGTATATATTACGTGCCCGATGGAACGGACACTCGAGAAGGAGACCGCGACAGGATGGGAAGAGAGGCAGGGAGAGGGAGACGAAGCCCGGAGAAGCAAGGAAGAATTTTAGGAAGAATTGGGGAAAGCGCGAGAGGAGGAACAAGAGGAGACAAAGGAGGCGACGAGAGAATATCAGGAAGAGGGAGAGAAAGCAGAAAGTCTGAAGGAAGAGGAACACAAGACGAAAAGCAGGCGGAGATTGCGAAAGACCCCGTGCGAAAAATAGAAAAAGAGGAAGACGCACACGACGAAGCGACTAGCGGAGACGGAGACAGTAGGAACGGCGAGAAGGAAGGACGGAAGGAGCGGCGGCCCAGGAGGCACCAGAGCCCCTCCCTCCTCCAGCGCCTCCTCGGCCTCCTGCGCCTCCTTCGCCGCCTCTACGGGACCGACGAAGAAGGTGAGTGGCGCTGAAGTTGGAGGGAAAGCCTCGACATTGTCACTTTTGCATTTTATTTTCTTCTTTCTTTTATTCTTATCGTCATGACCGTTCATTAGTCATCTTCTTCATCATTATTACCTCTGTTACTCCTCTTAAGATTTTTGGCCATATTTATTTATTTATTTATTATTATTATTCATTTATTTAGTTCATACGTGAGTTGGCCAAAGTCCTTAGGCAAGTCATGTCGATTTTTTGTTGTTGTTGTATTTATGTTTAAGAATAGATCTTGGGTCTTATTTTGGTGATACATTACTGGCAAAATTCAACGTAAGATTGAATCTGATACGTATGTGTATATGTGTGTGTGTGTGTGTGTGTGTGTGTGTGTGTGTGTGTGTGTGTGTGTGTGTGTGTGTGTGTGTGTGTGTGTGTGTGTGTGTGTGTCTTTGTGTGTGTGTGTGTGTGTGTGTGTGTGTGTGTGTGTGTGTGTGTGTGTGTGTGTGTGTGTGTGTGTGTGTGTGTGTGTGTGTGTGTGTGTGTGTGTGTGTTCATTCTTCTTCTTCTTCTTCTTCTTTTTCTTCTCCTTTTATTACTATTACCTTTTAAACAATGCAGTAGACGTGTACTTCTGAAACAGAACCATTAAAAACTGGCCGAGATCTATCTGAGCTGTTATATCTTTTCTAGTTATTATTAATCTCCTTACTGCCACAAAACCCAACACTGGCCCAGACCACCACGTGAGCATAACCCGTAAGTCCGGGAACTATGGACAACCCAATTACAAAATTCAAGCACAATTTGGGCAATGCCTTCCTTGCTGATAATAAACCAATGAACCAATACACACAAGAAAGGGAAGGAAAGAAAAGATAGAGAGCTTGAGGAATAGAGAGATAGGAGGATAGATGGATAGACAGATAGATAGGCAGAAAGAAAGAGAGAAGGAGCGAGCGAGAGAGAAAGAGAGAGAGAGAGAGCGAGAGAGAGAGAGCGAGCGAGAGAGAGAGAGAGGGAGGGAGAGAGAGAGAGAGAGAGAGAGAGAGAGCTAGACAGAGAGAGAGAGAGAGAGAGATAGACAGAGAGAGAGAGAGAGAGAGCGAGACAGACAGAGAGTGAGAGAGAATGCGTGCGCGCGTGTGCGTGTGTCTATGTACGTATGTATGTATGTATGTATGTTTGTATGTATGTATGTATGTATGTATTCATGAATTTCTATTAACATTGATACAATTTGTTAATACCGAAAATGCCAGCTCGATCCGCCACGAAACAGAAGTGAATTTTCAGCCTGATGTATTTTGTCGCTTCTGTGAACAGAAACTCTACGGGGACAACCCACGTTTCACTTACTCAATTCCTTTGGCATCCATCAGTATATGAAAATCACATAAGTAATCTAATGTGATGGAATAAAGATAGGAAGCAAGGGATAATTTCAAAATGATGATGACAGTGGAGATGGTGAGATCATGAATATTAATAACACTATTGATAACACCATACTACTGTAAATATTACTGGTAATTTTGATGATAATAACAGTAATAACGTTGATGATAATCATGCTAAAATTTCTACTACTAGTGATGATAATGATGATAATGATTATAATGATAATGGCAGTGACGATAATGATGGTGATAATGATGATGATGACAGTGATATGATGATGATGATAATAATGACGATGATGAGGATGGTAGTGATGACTATAATGATAATGATGATAATGAGGATGATAACAATGGTGATAATGATAATGATATAGTGATGATGATATTGGTGTTGATAATGTTAATGAAGATGGTGATAGTATTGATGATGATGATTATAATGAAGATAGTGATAATTATTATAATGATAATGGTGAGGATGTTGTTGATGATGATAATAACATTAATGATAATGCAGATGATAGTGATAAAAAAATAATAATGATGATAATGATAAGACGGATAATCATAATGATGGTAATCATAGTGATGATGATGATAATAATGATGATAATGATAATAATAAGAATGATGATAATAAAAATAATGATGACGATGATAATGATAATAATAATGATAATAATAATAATAATAATAATAATAATAATAATAATAATAATAATTATTATTATTATTATTATTATTATTATTATTATTATAATGATAATGATGATGATAATAACAATAGTAATATTGATGATAATGAAAATAATAATGATAATAATAATAATGATGAGAATGATAATAACAGTAATATCTCTCTTCTTTGGTTTGTCTGTCTGTCTATTTGCTTCTTTATCTCTCTTTCCCTCCGGCCCTCTCTTTCCGACATTTCTCCCTCTCCCTCTCTGTCTCTCTGCATTTCTCTCTCTCTATCTATCTCTCTGCCTCTCTCTATGTCTCTCTCTCTGTCTCTTCCTCTCTCTCTGTGTCTCTCCCTCTCTCAGTTTGTCTCTCTCTCTCTATCGGTCTCTCTGCCTCTCTCTCTCTCTCTATATATATATATATACATCTATCTCTCTCTCTCTATCTCTCTGCCTCTCTCTCTCTCTATCTCTCTACCTCTCTCTCTCTCTCTTTCCTTCTCTCCTCTCTCTCGCTTTCTCTCTCTCTCTCTCTCTCTCTCTCTCTCTCTCTCTCTCTCTCTCTCTCTCTCTCTCTCTCTCTCTCTCTCTCTCTCTGCCTCTCTCTCTCTCTCTCTTTCCTTCTCTCCTCTCTCTCTCTCTCTCTCTCTCTCTCCCCAAAAAATCACACGACAGGAGAGACAACCCGAGCACGGAGCCTTCCCCTCGCAAGCAACAGGAAAGCAGAACGAGCTAATCCCCCCCATTTTAAAGCGATTTCTGCACGAATCTCATATCGCAAATGCACCTCTGTGGTCTCTCGTCTCGCGGGCACGATTGCGTCGCTCGCATAAACGTGCTTGATAAAGCGAATTGTCCCGGAGCTTCGGAGCAAATGACCCGCGGCTATTTATAGCTTATGACGCGGGTTCCGAGGGGAGGTGATGCATTTTCGCCTCTGCCGCGAGTGATGGAAACCGGCCTCTCCCTTTCCTCAAAATTTCTCCGGCGGGTTTCGTCTCTTTATGAAGGCATTTCGTGGTGTGTTACCCGGGCCTCGTTCTCGTTCGAATGATGGTGCGATAAGAGGGAGTAAGAACTAGAGGTTTATACAGGGTGTAAAGCTGTTTATGTTGTGTGTTTCTTTCTTTCTGGGGGAAGAGAGAGAGAGAGAGTGAGAGAGAGAGAGAGAGAGGGAGAGAGGGAGGGATAGAGGGAGGGAAAGAGGGAGGGAAAGAGGGAGGGAGAGAGGGGACAGAGAGAGAGGGAGAGGAGAGAAGGGAGAGACGGGAGAGAGAGAGAGAGAGAGACAGAGACAGGGGAGAGAGAATGAGAGAGAGAGAGAGACAGAGAGAGAGAGAGAGAGAGAGAGAGAGAGAGAGAGAGAGAGAGAGAGAGAGAGAGAGAAAGAGAGAGAGAGCGAGAGAAAGAGAGAGAAAGGGAGAGAGAGAGAAAGAGAGAGAGAGAGAAAGAAAGAGAAAGAAAGAGAGAGAGAGAAAGAGAGGACAACGCCAAAGAATCACACAGACACAGAGAATGAAAGAGAGAGAACATACACCACGAAGCACACACAAGAGCATAAATTGGAAGAGAGACAAAGGAGAAGAAAGAAGAAGAAGAAAAAAGAGGAAACATTGCTCCACGTCCCTTTACGAAAAGAAGACAAGATGAACAGAAGTAATTATAACAAACATAGAAAAAGGTGTGTGAATGAACACAGAATATTTTACAAAAGAAGAAATGTAACTGGTAATGATCATGATGAAAATAATGATAATGTTAATGATAATAATTATGATAATAACGATGATAACAATATTAGTAAGATAATAAAAGTGATAATAAGGATAGTGACAATAACAATGATAATAATTACAATAATGACAATATCAGAAATAGTGATAATGATAATAATGATGATGATGATAATGATGATAATTATGATAACAATAGTAACAATATTAGTAATAATGATAATGGTAATAGTGATAATGATGATAATAATAATATAAAACAATAATGAATATATCAGTAATAATGATAATGGTAATAGGGATAATAATAATAATACCAATAAAAACAATAACAATATCAGTAATAAGGATAATGGTAATAATGACAATGAGGATAACAATAAAATCAATAATAACAATATTAATAATAAAACAAAAATAATGATAATAACATGATTTCTTTGAAGCGTAGGATTGAAGCAAAAAATAATAATAATAATTAAAAAAAAAAACATGCCTATTTTCAACACTGGAAGAAACGGGAAGATACCGAAAGGAAGAAAGGAGGAAAGGACGAGGGACAGAAGAAAGACAAAGGAAAGAGATGGTGATAATGAGTAAATAAGGAGGAATGGAAGAGAGGAAGAGGGATAGGAGAAGGAGAAAGAGAGAGATAAGGAGAATAAATAAAGAAATTCCATGCTGATTTCTAACACTGGAGAAAAGGAGAAACAATGAAAGGAAGAGAAGAAGAGAAATTGGAGATAAGAAAAGGAGAGAGAGACAGAAGGAGAAGGAGTGAGACTGGAGGAAACAAACAGAGAGAAGAAGATGTGGTTGAGAAAGAACGAGAGAAAAAAAACTAATAATGATGATGATAGTGAAGATAACGATTAAATAAATGAGAATGGCAGGGATTGCAATAAATAGTGTAATAATGATGATGAGTAGAAGCACCCAGAGACCGCATACCTCCGCCAAGGCAATAGGGTCACTGATGCAATAAGAATAATATTGACACTTAAAGAATTACATTAAAATCACTCTTTTTCAAGTCCATAAACCTGACCTCATCGGCGGAGATAATAGAGGTAATGAAAATTATAATAGTTACCCCTATTACTAAGGTAATAGGGGTAACTGATGTAATTATTAACAAAATTCCTGGAACTGGATCATAATCTGTATCACCATCACAGTTTAATGGCATCCACGTTGGGTTAAGATGTATCTCTGGGGAAATAATCATAATAATCTGTTCATAACTTTTTTGAGATATCTTGGTAACCAGTGAACAAACAGACTAACTAAATAACTAATGAACGCTACCAAAAGCATGAACTTCGCGGAAGTAATAGTAAACTAAAGAAAATCATTGTAATATCACTAACAAACATGATGAAGATGAGAATAAGGATAGCAATCACGACGATATTAATGATGATGAGATTGGCAATACTGATGATGATGATAACAACCACAACAGTAATAACAACAACAACAACAACGAGGATATTGATAAGAGGCATCACCAGGGGAGCTTTTGGGTAGACGTGCAAGTTGCAAAGGAAGAATTACATCCGGGCATTGCAAGGAGCATGGGATGGGTCGGTCACTTGGCTGGCGGTGATGAAGTCTGCAGAGGTTGCTCTATAAGCCGGTCATGTGTATGCATGTATGTATCAGTGTATTTATGGGTGTGTGTGTGTGTGTGTGTGTATGTGTGTGTACGTTTGTGTGTGTGTGTGCGTGTGTGTGTGTGTGTGTGTATGTGTGTGTACGTTTGTGTGTGTGTGTGCGTGTGTGTGTGTGTGTGTGTGTGTGTGTGTGTGTGTGTGTGTGTGTGTGTGTGTGTGTGTGTGTGTGTGTGTGTGTGTGTGTGTGAGTGTGTGTGTGCGTGCTGATACCCCCTCCTCTGTTTTGCATATGCGTCTGTATGTATGTATGTGTGTGTGTGTGTGCGCGTGTGTGTGTGTGTGTGTGTGTGTGTGTGTGTGTGTGTGTTGTGTGTGTGTGTGTGTGTGTGTGTTTGTCTATGTGTGTGTGTGCTGATACCCCCTCCTCTATTTTACGTATGCGCATATATGCATGTATGTATGTGTATGTGTGCGTCTATGTGCGTGTGCGTCTATGTGCGCGTGTGTGCCGATACCCCCTCCCCTCTTTTGCATATGCAGGGACACACACGCCCAGCCTCTATCCACGAACCAGAGAGCAAAAATACGGTCCCCGAAGCCCACCAGCCACCCCCGATAAGCCCTTCAAGACCCGATATATGTGCGGAGTGCCAATTCTCTTGCGGCGGAGTCGTGGCACCCCGTCTTCAAGTGGGGATCAGGGCCTTCCAGCTCCTCGGCGGCGGCGGCGGTGG
This sequence comes from Penaeus vannamei, assembly GCF_042767895.1. Classification (NCBI taxonomy): domain Eukaryota; kingdom Metazoa; phylum Arthropoda; class Malacostraca; order Decapoda; family Penaeidae; genus Penaeus; species Penaeus vannamei. The sequence goes on from NC_091553.1 coordinate 47,805,201, forward strand.
CACTCAGGCATGGCACTCCCTCTGGTTCTCCGTTTGGCACTCCAGGAAGGCCGTAACTCTGAGCGAGGGGGAGAGAGAGGGGGGGAGAGGGGGTGAGGGGGTGAGGAGGTGAGGGGGGGAGAGAGAGAGAGAGAGAGAGAGAGAGAGAGAAAAAGAGAGAGAGAGAGAGAGAGAGGGAGAGAGAGAGAGAGAGAGAGAGAGAGAGAGAGAGAGAGAGAGAGAGAGAGAGAGAGAGAGAGAGAGAGAGAGAGAGATTATAATGTATTATTACATGTCATCATTATCAATTTCTTTTTATTCACTTATTATCATTTTTCTTATTTTCGATTCTTGACGCTGCGGATTTTCAAAAAAATAGCGAGAATAATATTAAATCTTACCTTTACCATTTTCTTTTCATTGATCTATTATATATTTTTTTCATTTTTTTTTTCTTGACGCAGAGACGCTTCAGGTTGAGAGAAATTAAGCGAAATATTTTTTTATTATTCATTTTTTAAATTTATCTATCATCATTGTCTTTTTATTTTTTGGACTCTCTTTATCGCCCCTGAGATGAAGAATCATTTATCAAGGGCTTTAGAAAAGGAAAAGAAGCGAGAGGAAGATCGAGAGAAACGTTTAAAGAGAAACGTTTTTTGGGGAGATGAGACACTGAACTGACAAACCTTCCTAAAGACTGTCCACTATACAACCTTTAAGTACAAACGTTTAATTTACTTCCACAGAACGAAACGAGAGGAATATCGAGAGAAACGTTTAAAGAGAAACGTTTTTTGGGGAGATGAGACACTGAACTAAAAGCCCTACTGTCCACTGTGTACAAACTTTAAGTACAAACATTCAATTTACTTCCACGGAACGAAGCGAGAGGAAGGTCGAGAAAAATGTTTAATTACAAACGATTTTACGGAAAAAGACACTGGAAAAACAACCCTTCCTAAAGACTGTCCACTGTATACAACCTTTAAGTACAAACGTTTAATTCACTTCCGCAGAACGAAGCGAGAAGAAGATCGAGCGAAACGTTTAAATAGAAACGTTTTTTGGAGATGAGACACTGAAAGAACAACCCTTCCTAAATACTATCCACTGTATACCTTTAAATACAAACATCGAATTTACTTCAACAGAACGAAGCGAGAGGAAGATCGCGAGAAACGTTTAAAGAGAAACGTTTTTTTTTTTTTTTTTTTGGAGATGAGACATTAAAGGACAGCCCTTCCTAAAGACTGTCCACTATACAACCTTTAAGTACAAACGTTTAATCTACTTCCACAGAACGATGCGAGAAGAAGATCGCGAGAAACATTTAAAGAGAAACGTTTAAATAGAAACTTTTTTTGTGTGTGTGAGATGAGACACTGAACTAAGAACCCACTGTGTACAACGTTTAAACACAAACACCTAATTTACTTCCACAGAACGAAACGAGAGAAAGATCGCGAGAAACGTTTTAAGAGAAACGTTTTATGGAGATGAGACACTGAAAGAACAACCCTTCCTAAAGACTGTCCACTGTGTACAACCTTTAAATACAAACACAAGAGAAACGTTTTTATGGAGATGAGACACTGAAATAGGACCCCTCCCTGAATATTGTTCACTGTGTACAACTTTTAAGTACAAACACTTAATCTACTTCCACAGAACGAAACTAGAGGAATATCGAGAAAAAAGTTTAAGGAGAAGCGTTTTTTTTTAGGGAGATAAGACACTGAACTGACAAACCTACCTGAATACTATCCACTGTGTACAACCTTTAAGTACAAACACTTAATTTACATCCACAGAACGAAACGAGAAGAAGATCGCGAGAAACTTTTAAAGAGAAACGTTTAAATAGAAACGTTTTTTTTTATGGAGATGAGACACTGAACTAACAACCCACTCTGTACAACGTTTAAGCACAAACACTTAATTTACTTCCACAGAACGGAACGAGGTGAATATCGAGAGAAACGTTTAAATAGAAACGTTTTTTGGAGATGAGACACTGAAAGGACAGCCCTTCCTAAAGACTGTCCACTATACAACCTTTAAGTACAAACGTTTAATTCACTTCCACAGACGAAGCGAGAGAAATATCGAGAGAAACATTTAAAGAGAAACGTTTAAATAGAAACTATTTTTGTGTGTGAGATGAGACACTGAACTAACAACCCACTGTGTACAACGTTTAAGCACAAACACTTAATTTACTTCCACAGAACGAAGCGAGAGGAAGATCGAGAGAAACGTTTAAAAAGAAACGTTTTTTGGGGAGATGAGACACTGAAATAGGAGCCCTCCCTGAATATTGTTCACTGTGTACAACGTTTAAGTACAAACACTTAATTTACTTCCACAGAACGAAGCGAGAGGGAGATCGCGAGAACCTTTTAAAGAGAAACGTTTAAATAGAAACTTTTTTGTGAGATGAGACACTGAACTAACAACCCACTGAGTACAACCTTTAAGTGCAAACACTTAATTTACTTCCACAGGACGAAACGAGAGGAATATCGCA
>NC_091553.1:47810209-47812709 GCF_042767895.1 Penaeus vannamei
ATCATTATTATTATTATTATTATTATTATTATTATTATTATTATTATTATTATTATTATTATTTATTATTATTATTATTATTATTATTATCATTATTATTATTATTATTATTATTATTATTATTATTATTATTATCATTATTATTATTATCATTATTATTATTATTATTATTATTATTATTATCATTATTATTATCATTATTATTATTATTATCATTATTATTATTATTATTATTATTATCATTATTATTATTATTGTTATTATTATTATTATTATTATTATTATTATTATTATTATTATTATTATTATTATTATTATTATTTTATTATTATTATTATCATTATTATTATTATTTATTATTATTATTATTATTATTATTATCATTATTATTATTATTATTATTATCATTATTATTATTATTATTATTATTATTATTATCATTATTATTATTATTATTATTATTATTATTATTATTATTATCATTATTATTATTATCATTATTATTATTATTATTATTATTATTATTATTATTATTATCATTATCATTATTATTATCATTATTATTATTTTGATTATCATTATTATTTTGATTATTTTAATTTATCGCTATTTTGGATGACGATGAACGGAGCGTGAGTTCGTTTCACACACACACGGGCGCGCGCGTGCACACACATACATACATTTATCTAAATATACATATACAAGTATGTATATATACATACAGATATATATACATACATATATATATATATATATATATATATATATATATATATATATGTATATATATATATATATATATATATATATATATATATATATATATATATATATATATGTATATATACACACACACATACGTAAGCGCACAAACACACAAACATAAACATGTGTACTTGTTTGTGTGTGTATGTGTGTGAATATATGTAATATATATGCATATATATGTATATATATATATATATATATATATATATATATATATGTATGTATGTATGTATGTATATATATGTACACACATGCATGCGCGCGCGCGCATGTGTGTACACAGCTCTGGGCCAGCAATATCATTTCCGCTTTCATCGGAAACGCATAATTTCCAAGCGAGGCTTAAACAGCTCGTTACCTGATGTAACTATAATCACTATTGCATTGCCATTGTTATTATAACTTTGATCGCTATTATCGTCATTACTGCAGGGTGGTCGTGGCGATAGTAGTGATAGATTGTAGTGGTAGTGGTAGTAGTGATTGGTACTAGTGTAGAGTAATGGTGTTGGTAGTAGTAATAGTAGTAGTAGTTGTAGAAGTATTATTATTAGTAGTAGTAGTAGTATATAGCACTAGTAGTATCAGTAGTAGTTATAGTAGTAGTATATAGCAGTAGTAGTATCAGTAGTAGTAGTTGTAGAAGTAAGATTAGTATTAGTAGTAATATAAAGCAGTAGTAGTATCAGTAGTAGTTATAGTAGTAGTAATAGCATTAGTTGTACATAATAGTGGTAGTATCATTATTAACGAACAGCAGTGGAAGTAGTAGTAGTAGTAACAGTAGTTGTAATATTAAAAGTAGTGAAATTGATAGTACTTCTTGTTGTTATCATTGTTGTTGTTATTGCTTCCGTTGCTGCAGCTCCTCTTATCACGATCGACATAGCCCCATGATAACCGTGAACCAAACGCTCTATTTGTACATCGCATAACCTTGCTGTCTGAACAAAAATGGGATAATTAGTACAAAAGGAAATCTCATAAAGCATGAGTTGCCAGCTATCGCCATTGTACTTATATCAGTTGTACTTTATCATGATAGTTAAACATCTAGTATTGCTTTATAAAGACTAACTTAAACACACAGTAAACATTTAGGCAAATATTATTGTATTGTAGAGTACACTAATATGCACCGTGCCATATATCATTAAATATTCACCTATAAAATCAAACGTTATATTTTTTTACAACTTTGAATTATCTAAATATATGTTTTGGTCAAAAAGATTATGGAATTGAGCAAATTTGATAATAAACTCGAGTAGAATTAGCAAAATAATATAACAACAGAAATAGCAACAAAAATAATGATAATAATAATGATCATTATTAGCATTATAATGATGATTATGTTAATGATGGGGATAATAACGTAAATAACAATGATGATAACGACAATAATAATAATAATAATAATAATAATAATAATAATAATAACAATAATAATAATAATAATAATAACAATAACAACAACAATAACAATAATAATAATGCTAATGTTAATGATAATCATGATGAAAATGAAGATAACAACAACAATAATAATGATAACATCATCAACAACAACAATAATGACAATAACACTAACAAACTTACAAGGTCGTACGCCCCCCACCCCTCCCCCCCTCCCATGACCCCTACCTGAACCCGCCTCAACAGGGAAGGTCATTCCAGGTCAACATCAGCCACCAGATGACCTCACTTAGCACTCACATCGCTCATG
>NC_091553.1:47822709-47825209 GCF_042767895.1 Penaeus vannamei
CTCTCTCACCTCCCCCTCTCTCTCTCTCACCTCCCCCTCTCTTTCTCTTCCCCCCTCCTCCCCCTCTCTCTCACCCCCCCCCTCTCTCTCTCTCACCTCCCCCCTCTCTCTCACCTCCCCCCCCTCTCTCTCACATCCCCCCCCTCTCTCTCTAACTCCCCCCCCCCTCTCTCTCACTTCCCCCTCTCTTCTCTCCACTTCCCCCCTCTCTCTCTCTCACTTCCCCCTCTCTCTCTCTCACCTCCCCCTCCTTTCTCTCTCCCACCCCCTCTCTCTCTCACCTCCCCCCCTCTCTCTCTCACCTCCCCCCTCTTTCTCTCTCACCTCCCCCCTCTCTCTCTCTCTCTCACCTCCCCCTCTCTCTCTCTCTCACCTCCCCCTCTCTCTCTCTTTCCTTCACCCTTTCTCTCTCTCTCTCCCTCACCTCCCCCTCTCTCTCTCCCCTCCCTCCTTTCTCTCTCTACCTCCCCCCTCTCTCTCTCCACCTCCCCCCTCTCTCTCTCACCTCCCCCCTCTCTCTCTCACCTCCCCCTTCTTCTCTCTCTCTCACCTCCCCCTCTCTCTCTCACCTCCCCCTCTCTCTCTCTCTCACCTCCCCCCTCTCTCTCTCTCACCTCCCCCCTCTCTCTCTCCCTCCCCCCCTCTCTCTCTCTCTCACCCCCCCCTCTCTCTCTCTCCTCCCTCTCCCTCTCTCTCTCTCTCACCTCCCCCCCTCTCTCTCTCTCTCACCTCCCCCTCTCTCTCTCTCTCCCCTCCCCCCTCTCTCTCTCTCTCCCTCTCCCTCTCTCTCTCTCTCACCTCCCCCGCCCTGTCTTCTTCTCTCTCTCTGCCTCCCCCCTCTCTCTCTCTCACCTCCCCCCCTCTCTCTCTCTCACCTCCCCCTCTCTCTCTCTCTCTCTCACCTCCCCCCTCTCTCTCTCTCTCTCCCCCCCCCTCTCTCTCTCTCTCTCTCTCCCCCTCTCTTTCTCTCTCTCCCTCTCCCTCTCTCTCTCTCTCACCTCCCCCTTTCCTCTCCTCCCCTCCTTTCTCTCTCACCTCCCCCCTCTCTCCCTCTCACCTCCCCCTCTCTCTCCCTCTCACCTCCCCCCTCTCTCCCTCTCACCTCCCCACTCCCCCTCTCTCTCTCTCTCTCTCTCTCTCTCACCTCCCCCCTCTCTCTTTCTCACCTTCCCCCTCTCTCTCACCTCCCCCCTCTCTCTCTCCCTCCCCCCACTCCCCCCTCTCTCTCTCTCTCTCTCTCTCACTCACCTCCCCCTCTCTCTCACCTCCCCCCTCTCTCTTTCTCACCTCTCCCCCTCTCTCTCACCTCCCCCTCTCACCCCTCCCCCCTCTCTCTCTCACCTCCCCCCCCCTTCTCTCTCAATCCCCTCTCTCTTTCTCTCTCTCACCCTCCCCCTCTCTCTCTCACCTCCCCCTCTCTTTCCCTCGCTCTCCTCTCCCCCCCTCTCTCTCTCACCTCCCTCTCCCTCTCTCTCTCTCTCTCTCACCTTCCCCCCTCTCTCGCTCTCCTCCCCCCTCTCTCCAACACGTTAACGACAGAGACCTGGAAGGGGAGTGGGAGGGGGAGGATGTCTCGAAAATGTCATCGCTGCATAATTTCGGAAGCAGACGCCACGCACGCAGTTGGAAAGACAAGACTCTCCTTATGATTAGTGTTTGAGAAAAAGTGCCACGAAATTTAGATTTATGCATAATGCGTTCCGTGCGAATGACACTTGTTTTGTTGACTCAATAAATAAATATATAAACGATATAAACCAATAAGTAAGCAGGAAATGAGTAGACGCACGAAAGAGGTCACATTGGATAATGAAATGAGGTAGCTTGATTTATCAGTGGGTCGCGCCAATGAAGTTTTCTCGGACTTTCGGTATGAATCTTTTAAATAAAAAGAGGGTAAGAGAGGACCATATATATGCGTGGAGAAGGAAAATTACTTCTTTCTTTTGTACTTTCTCTTTCCTCTCCCTTGCTTTTGATTTTGTTCTTTGTCCTTGTCGTTCCTCAGTGTGCAGGAGTAGAAAGAAATGCAATGAGTCCTGATTTTTGTTTACAGTGACATTTTCCTCTTTGATGTGGAAATCACCATGGAAATAAAATCTTTGACGGGAGTTTTACTTAATACATTACTAATGAGGGAATGGTAAATAGGTGAGATAGGAAAGACTTTTTTTTTTTTTTTTTTTTTTTTTTTTTTTACACCTTGGTGATTAAGCATTTGTGGAGCCATCTATGTGTAAACAGACTTAAAACACTGGAGATGGCATTTATCTCATACTATCCTAGCACAGCGGGTTTATAATCAGCGATTTTGAAGTAAAAAATAAACAATTGCATTCAAACAGCAAAGACCTGTTTGTAAAAAATAAATAAATAAATAAAAATGAAAAAATGATAAATAGATGAATAAGCAAAGAAATAACGGTTACCTGGGCTGTTCACTCGGGCCGCAGGTGTAACGAACAGATGATAAATTTGTAGGAACTTTCTAAACTCAGGT
>NC_091553.1:47840209-47845209 GCF_042767895.1 Penaeus vannamei
ACGTGAGAAAAATACCTGGGGGGAGGGGGAGGGGGGGGGGATAAGGGGTTTAATTCGGTAGATTGGGCAAGGGGCTGGCTACTTTCTCGTTTTCTTTCGTTTTCTCTTTGTCGTTTTTCTCTCCGTTTATTTGTCGTTTTTCTCTTGTTTTCCTTGTCATTTTTCTCTCGTTTTCTTTGTCTTTTTAATCTCTACAGATAGCCTGAGAGAGAGAGAAAGAGAGAGCAGAGAGAGAGAGAGAGAGAGAGAGAGAGAGAGAGAGAGAGGAGAGAGAGAGAGAGAGAGAGAGAGAGGGAGAGAGAGAGAGAGAGAGAGAGAGAGAGATCTGAGGAAGGAAAAAAAAAAAAGAGAGAGAGAGAGAGAGAGAGAGAGAGAGAGAGAGAGAGAGAGAGAGAGAGAGAGAGAGAGAGAGAGAGAGAGAGGGAGAAAAGAGAGAGAATAAGAGCGAGAGAGAGAGAGAGAGAGAAACATAGACCCTCCGAGTATGAGATAGAATCATGATAACACTCACAATGAGCCAAGCTTCTTTCACCCACCTCATTGTCCAAGGCAAGTGAAGCAGAGTGCAATTCAACAGTACTTGGTTTTTAATAAATGCTGCTTCTCGTTGCAACATTTTGCCTTTTGTCTAAGAAAGAATATGCAAATTTGGGATATCGGGTTGGTTTATTCTAGAACACTTTTGTATTGATATAATGTTGATAGTGATGAGGATGATGATGATGATAATTGTGAAATGGTTTATGATGATAATTATAATGAAAAGTAATTATGATTATGATGGTTGTAATGATAATAGTAATGTTAATAATGATAATAATAATAATTTAATGAAAATGATAGTGATAGTAATAGCAATAATGATGATAATAATAATTTAATGATAATGATAGTGATAGTAATAACAATAACGATAATAATTGATATAATGATTATCACTATAATAGTAATGTCATTGATAATGATAAAAGCAAGATTAAGGATAATAATAACAACAATAATGATAATAATAACAACAATAATGATAATAATAACAACAATGATGATAATGATAATAACAATAATGATAATGATAAAAACAACAATAATGATAATGATAATAACAATAATGATAATGATAATAACAACAACAATAATGATAATGATAATAACAACAATAATGATAATGATAATAACAACAATAATGATAATGATAAAAAATAATAATGATAATGATAATAACAACAATAATGATAATGACAATAACAATAATGATAATGGTAATAATAACAACAATAATGATAATGACAATAACAACAATAATGATAATGATAACAACAACAATAATGATAATGATAATAACAACAATAATGATAATGACAATAACAACAACAATAATGATAAAAATGATAATGATAAAAACAACAATAATGATAATGATAAAAAATAATAATGATAATAATAATAATAATGATAATAAAATAACAACATCAATAATAATGATAAAAATAATACTGATAATAAACCGTGCAGCGCCATCAACCGGACCTCAAGGTAATTCAGATCGGATTGCAACATCAACCACTCGCCACAGGTATTGCAAACGCCCTCACGTCCCCTCAGCCCCGTCTTCACCTGCGTCGGGAGGAGAGTGCGCAAGGGGGGCGGGGAGGGAAAACAGGCTGGTGGGCGGGTCCGGCTGTCAGTCCGCCGACACGCCCCCTCGCGAGCGGATCTCAGCGTCTGTGGCTCTCTCTCGGCTCTCTCTTTAGCGACGAGGAGGAGAGAGATCGCGTCTTCTGGGCTGGGATTGCTTCGGGAGGTGTTTTGGGGGTTCTTGGAGGAGGCGAGAGGAAACGTTGGTGAGGAGAGACGATCGTTTGAGGGGAAACGTTCTTGAGAGACGTTCGTTTGCGGAGAGACGTTCCTGAGGGGAAACGTTCTTGAGAGACGTTTGTGTGAGGAGAGACGTTCCTGAGAAGAGACGTTGGTGAGGAGAGACGTTCCTGAGGGGAAACGTTCTTGAGGAGAGACGATCGTGAGGTGAAACGTTCTTGAAAGACGTTCGTTTGTGAGGAGAGACATTCGTTTGAGGGGAAACATTCCTGAGAAGAAAAGTTTGTGAGAGACGTTCCTGAGGGGAGACGTTTGTGAGGGGAAACGTTCCTGAGGGGAGACGTTTGTGAGGGGAAACGTTCCTGAGAAGACTTTCTTGAGAGACGTTCCTGAGGGGAAACGTTCTTGAGAGACATTCCTGAGGAGAGACGTTCGTTTGAGGAGACGTTCCTGAGAAGAGACGTTTGTGAGGGGAAACGTTCCTGAGGGGAGACATTCGTTTGAGGGGAAACGTTCTTGAGAGACATTCATTTGAGGGGAAACGTTCGTGAGAAGAGACGTTCTTGAGAGACATTCATTTGAGGGGAAACGTTCGTGAGAAGAGACGTTCTTGAGAGACGTTCCTGAGGAGACTCGTTCGTTTGAAGGGAAAACCGTGAGGAATTTCCTACGCGATGCTTACGCCAGGAGGGAAATAAATCAAAGAAAAAGAGGTTAAAGATAGATCCGAAAGACACTACCTTCAAGCCCCATCAGAACCCGAGGACATGGACAAAAATAAATAAAAGAAAAAGGGGCTAAAGATAGATCCGAAAGACACTACCTTCCAGCACCTTCAGAACCCGAGGACGTGGAGGAAAATAAATCAGAGAAAAAGAGGTTAAAGATAAATCCGAAAGCCATCCCCTTCGAGCCCCATCAGAACCCGAGGAGGTGGAGGAAAATAAATCAAAGAAAAAGAGGTTAAAGATAGAACCGAAAGACACTACCTTCCAGCCCCATCAGAACCCGAGGACGTGGAGAAAAATAAATAAAAGAAAAAGAGGTTAAAGATAGATCCGAAAGACACTACCTTCCAGCACCTTCAGAACCCGAGGACGTGGACAAAAAGACTTAGGACGTATCAGAGCCCAGCAGTGACCTCTGGCGCCCGGGGAACAGGTGTGTGAGAGAGACGTAACGAGAAGAGGTATCCGACGGAGGCCCAACAGGTGGCACCGAAGGAGGAGTGGGAAGCCTCCTTCAGGGACCGCGTGTGGTGTTATCCGGAAGTGTCCCTCCACCCCTCTGCCCCTCCTACCCCCATCCCCCTCGTCCCCCCTGACGCCCCCCCGCCGCTGCAGGACGAGGAGAAGACAGGTCACCCCCGAGGAAGGTCATGGGTGAGTCCATGAGGAGGCGAATGAAGCAAATGAAGCGACGGACAGATTAATAGACGGATCTTTGATAAAGAGAGGTAATTAAATTTGGTGTAATAATGATAATAATAACAGTAAGATGATAAAAGTAATAATGATAAAAATGATAATAATAGTAATAATGATATTGAGAATGATAATAATGGTAATAATAGTAATAATCGTAACAATAATGCTACTAATAATGATAATGATACAGATAATGATGATAACAATAATGATGATAATGAAAATAATAATGATAACATTAATAACAATAAAGGTGATAAGGATAATAATCCTAATAATAAAGATAATACAATACATGCAATGAGTGTATAAAGAACCGTAAAATAAAATACAAAATATTGTTATTATTATTATTATTGGTGTTTTTGTTATGATCATTATCATAATTACCAATTATTTTCGTTATTATTTTCATTATCGTTACCATTGATACCATAAATATAATTATTTATATTACCATTATCGTTGTTGCTGCTATTACCATTATTATTATTATCATTATCAATATTTGTATTATTATCATTATCATCATTATCAATTATTATTATTACTATTATCATTATGTTCTTTATCATGTTTGTTATTATTATCACTGTTATTGTTATTGTGGTTGTTGATATTTATGATAATGATAATATTGATAATGATGAAGATAATAATAATAATAACAATGATGATTATGATGATGATGATAATAATAATAAGAACAGTAATAAACATAATTATAATAATAAGGATAATAATGATAATAATAATATTATTGATAATAATATTGATAATAATAATAATATTATTGGTAATAATATTGATAATAATGATGATAATAACAATAATAATAATAACAGTCATGATAATGACAATGACAACAGTAAAAGTGATAACAATAGTAAATTGTAACAATATCAGTGATATGTTTGATAATTCTAGTAGTAGTAGTAATGACGATAATCATAATAATGATAACAATATTAACAATGATAATAATAACAATAACAATAATAAAACCAATAGTAAAAAAAAAGACAAAGATAATGATGGTGATGATGATGATATTAATAATGATAATAAAGGTAATAGTAATTCCTACTATAAGCATAAAAAACATGATGATAATGATGAGAATATTGTTAATGATGATAATGAGCATATGGATAATGGTCATAATAGTAATAATAATAGTAATGATAATGGAAATGCGTAGGACAGTCGATAGAATAAGAAATAAAAAAAAAACGAAATTAAAAAAAATAAAGAAGGGTCGAAGCAAAGCGAATTCGGGGAGAGAGAGAAAAAAATAAGAATAAGAACAACCCAATCAAAACAAAGACAAAACAAAAACAAAAACAGACATAAAAAAAACAAATAACGGAAACTTTCGAAATTCTCTCCTAAGTTGCGCGGCGTCAAAGTAACTTTTTTTTTCTTTTTTCTTTTCTTTTTTTTTTTTATCTATTTGAGCTTTATCTGCGATGATTGGTGTCGCTTTTATTGTCAAGATATCGGTCTGTATTCAATCTCTTTCTGCTGAGAAAGGGAGGAATTTTATTGAAATATGTGTGGACGTGCGCGCGTATGTGATAGATGAATATGGAACACAAACTGGTACACATACACACACACACACACACACACACTCACATACATTCAAACACACACACACATCCACACACACACACACATCCACACACACACAAGCATTTATATATATATATAAATATATATATATATATATATATATATATATATATATATATATAT
>NC_091553.1:47862709-47865209 GCF_042767895.1 Penaeus vannamei
CTCCCGTATTGTCACTATAACCTTGACATCACAGTCCTCCCTCCCGTATGAAGTCACTATAACCTCCAGTCATTGCATGAAGTCACTATAACCTTGACATCACAACCCTCCCTCCCGTATGAAGTCACTATAACCTCCAGTCACTGCATGAAGTCACTATAACCTTGACATCACAACCCTCCCTCTCGTATGCAGTCACCATAACCCTGACACCACACCCCTCCCTCCCATATGACGTCACCATAACCCTGACATCACAGCCCTCCCTCCCGTATGACGTCACCATAACCCTGACACCACATCCCTCCCTCCAATATGACGTCACCATAACCCTGACACCATAGCCCTCCCTCCCGTATGACGTGACCATAACCCTGACACCACAGCCCTCCTTCCCATATAAAGTCACAATAATTTTGACATCACAGCCCTCCCTCCCGTATGAAGTCACTATAACCTCCAGTCACTGTATGACGTCACAATAACCTTGACACCACAACCCTCCCTCCCGTATGACGTCACCATAACCCTGACACCACAGTCCTCCCTCCCGTATGATGTCACTATAACCTTGACATCACAATCCTACTTCCCATATAAAGTCACTATAACCTTGACATCACAACCCTCCCTCCCGTGTAAAGTCACCATAACCTGGACACCACAATCCTACTTCCCATATGACGTCACCATCACCCTGACACCACATCCCTCCCTCCCGTATGACGTCACCATAACCCTGACACCACAGCCCTCCCTCCCGTATGACGTCACAATTACCTTGACACCACAATCCTACTTCCCGTATGACGTCACAATAACCCTGACACCACAGCCCTCCCTCCCGTATGACGTCACTATAACCTTGACATCACAATCCTACTTCCCATATAAAGTCACTATAACCTTGACATCACAACCCTCCCTCCCGTGTAAAGTCACCATCACCTGGCCACCACAATCCTACTTCCCATATGACGTCACCATCACCCTGACACCACAGCCCTCCCTCCCGTATGACGTCACCATCACCCTGACACCACATCCCTCCCACCCGTATGACGTCACTATAACCCTGACACCACAGCCCTCCCTCCCGTATGACGTCACCATAACCCTGACACCACAGTCCTCCCTCCCATATGAAGTCACTATAACCTTGACACCACAGCCCTCCCTCCCGTATGACGTCACCATAACCCTGACATCACAGCCCTCCCTCCCGTATGACGTCACAATAACCCTGACACCACAGTCCACCCTCCCATATGAAGTCACTATAACCTTGACACCACAGCCCTCCCTCCCGTATGAAGTCACTATAACCTTGACACCACAATCCTACTTCCCGTATGACGTCACCATCACCCTGACACCACAATCCTACTTCCCGTATAAAGTCACCATCACCCTGACACCACAGCCCTCCCTCCCGTATGACGTCACCATAACCCTGACACCACAGCCCTCCCTCCCGTATGACGTCACCATAACCCTGACACCACAGCCCTCCCTCCCGTATGACGTCACTATAACCTTGACATCACATTCCTACTTCCCATATAAAGTCACCATAACCCTAACACCACAGCCCTCCCTCCCGTATGACGTCACCATAACCCTGACACCACAGCCCTCCCTCCCGTATGAAGTCACAATAACCTCCAGTCACTGTATGAAGTCACTATAACCTTGACATCACACCCCTCCCTCCCGTATGACGTCACAATAACCCTGACACCACAGCCCTCCCTCCCACAGGACTTCCTGGCGGCGCTGTCGACCGTGTCTCGCGGGACGACGCAGGAGAAGCTACAGTGGATCTTCGGCCTCTATGACGTCAACAACGACGGTCTTATAACGAAGACGGAGATGGTGGATGTCGTCACCGCTATCTACGAGATGATGGGACGATCCACCGAGCCGCAGGTGGAGGAGACGTCCGCCAAGGAGCATGTGGAGAAGATCTTTCATGTGAGCAAGAGGTGGTGGGAGGGTGGGAGGGTAGGGTTGGAAGGTGGGGGGAGGGTGGGTGGAGGAAGGGGGGAGGGTGGGTGGAGTGAAGGAGGGTAGAATGTGGTGATGGGTGGAGGGTGGAGAGTGGGTCGAGTGAAGGAGGGTGGAGTGTGGTGGAGGAAGGGGGGAGAGAGGGTGGAGGGAGGTGGAGGGAGGGTGGAGTGTAGTGGTGGTGGGAGGGTGGGGTTGGAAGGTGGGAGGGTGGGTGGAGGGAGGGGGGAGGTGGAAGGTGGAGGGAGAAGATGGAGGGAGTCGGGTGGAGCATGGGAGGAAGAGGTGGTGGATGGTGGGAGGGTTGGAGGTGGGAGGAAGGGGGGAGGGTGGGTGGAGGGAGGTGGAGGAGACGTCCGCCAAGGAGCATGTGGAGAAGATCTTTCATGTGAGCAAGAGGTGGTGGGAGGGTGGGAGGGTAGGGTTGGAGGGTGGGAGGGTGGGAGGGTGGGTGGTGGGAGGGGGGAGGTGGAAGGTGGAAGGGGGGGTGGAG
>NC_091553.1:47872709-47895209 GCF_042767895.1 Penaeus vannamei
TCAAACATCGACTAAATAAAATCTACTTTATTTTTTTTTTTATCCCACAATAAGGACGCTTAGGCACTGGATCTTCTATCAGGACGATAAAAGTGTTGGAGGAGGAGTGGGGGCGAGGAGGAGGAGGAGGAGGAAGAGGCTTGGGGTGGAGGAGGAGGAGGAGGAGGAGGAGGAGGAGGAGGAGGAGGAGGAGGAGGAGGAGGAGGAGGAGGAGGAGGAGGAGGAGGAGGAGGAGGAGGCTTGGGGTGGAGGAGGAGGAGGAGGAGGAGGAGGAGGAGGAGGAGGAGGAGGGAGGAGGAGGGAGGAGGAGGAGGAGAAGGAGGAGGAGGAGGAGGTGGAGGAGGTGGAGGTGGAGGTGGAGGAAGGGGGAGGTGGAGGGGGGCGAGGAGGAGGAGGTGGAGGAAGGAGGAGGTGGAGGAAGAGGAGGAGGTTGGTGGGGAGGAAGAGGAAGAGGAGGAGGAGGAGGAGGAAGAAAAGAAGGAGGAAGTCTGGGGGGGAGGGGGAGGGGGAAGGGGGTAGTGGAGACGCGCATACAACACATGATTTTTTTTTTTCCTTTTTTTTTCTTTCTTTTTTCTTTTTCTTCAAGGTCTCCCTCGCTCCCCCTTCCTCGCCGCTGACTCTTGTTGGGGGGGGGGGGGGGGTCCATCGGGAGGGAGAAATAGAGGAGGAGGAGTAGAAAAGAGGAGGAGGAAAAGGAGGAGTAGAAAAGAGGAGGAGAAGGAGGAGGAGGAGGAGGAGGAGTAGAAAAGAGGAGGGGGAGAAGGAGGAGGAGGAGGAGTAGAAAAGAGGAGGGGGAGAAGGAGGAGGAGAAGGAGAAAGAGAAAGCGAGGAGGAGGAGGACTAGAAAAGAGGAGGAGGAGGAAAAGGAAGAGATAGAGAAAGCGAGGAAGAGGAGGAGAAAGAGAAAGTAGAGGAAAAACTAAGAGAGAGAGAGAGAGAGAGAGAGGAAGAGGAAGATTAAGAGAAGACTAAGAAAGCAAGAGAAAAAAAGCAAAAGAAAAAGAGGAACAGGAAGAGGAGGAGGAGGAGGGCGAGGGAAGGGGGGAGGGGGGGGGGGAGTCCGCGAGAGGATATCACAGATGGCCGGTTTGGGGCGACGGACCTGGGGGGAGAGGGGGGGGGTATGAGACAGAGATAATAACAGTAATAATGATGATGATGATGATAATAACGATGATGATGGTGATAATGGTGATGATAATAACGATGATGATGGTGATAATGATGATGATAATAACGATGATAATGATGATAATAAGGATGATAATGATGATGATGATGATGATAATAACGATGATGATGGTGATTATGATGATGATAATAACGATGATGATAATGATGATGATAATAAAAACAATGATAATGATAATAATGATAATGGTGATGACAATAATAACAATTGTTAATAATAATAACAGTAATAGTAACAATAATGATAATAACAATAATGATAATAACAATAACGATGATAATGATGATGATGATAATAATAATAGCAATAATAATAATGATAAACAATTACAATAACAACAGCAACAATAATCATGATAATGATAATGATCATAACAACAATGAGGATAATAATAACAATAATGATACTATTACTTTCAAGAGATCTATTACAATTAATAATAGCAATGGTAGCAGTAACACTATAATAATAAATATACTGTATATCAAAGTAAATAATATATGAGTGACAATACAAAAACATAGATGCCTATAAAATATTCCAAAAATAAGTAAAAAAAATCAATAAATGAATGAAAAACTAAAAACATAAAATATAGCAATTAAAAATTAAAATTCATTGAAAAAAAAATCAAAATGAAAAACTGAAAAAATGAGAGAGTGAGAAGGAAGGGAGAGAGAAAGAGAGAGAGAGAGGGAGAGAGAGAAAGAGAGAGAGAGGGAGAGAGGGAGAGAGAGAAAGAGAGAGAGAGAGCAAGAGAGAGAGAGAGAGAGAGAGAGAGAGAGAGAGAGAGAGAGAGAGAGAGAGAGAGAGAGAGAGAGAGAGAGAGAGAGAGAGAGAGAGAGAGAGAGAGAGAGAGAAAGAGATAATAACAAAGAATAAAAAGATAAAAAAGTAAAACAAACATTAGAACATAAAAAAATGATAATAAATAAAATTAATAAATAAATAAAAATAAATAAAAAAATAAAACGGGAAAAAAATAAAAATAAAATAAAATAAAACAACATAATCATCTAACAAATATAATAAATAAATAACTAAATATATAGAAAAATAAATACAACAATAAACAAATAAATAAATAAAAATAAAAAAATGAAAAAATAAAACACCGCCGCCGCTATATGATGTCTAGCGTGTGCAGGGCATCAAAAAAAAAAAAAAAAAAAAAAAAAAAAAAAAAAACATATAAAACAAATGAAAAAAATAAATAAAAAATAAAAATAAGTAAAATCAAACACAACACCGCCGCCACTCACGCTATTTGATGTCTAGCGTGTGCAGCGCATCAAAAAAAAAATAATAATAATAATAAAAAAAATATATATAAAAATAATATAATAAAATAAATAAATAACAAATAAAATAAATAAATAAATAACAAATAAAATAAATAAATAAATAACAAATAAAATAAATAACAAATAAAATAAATAAATAAATAACAAATAAAATAAATAATAAAAAACAAAAAAACAAAAAAAAAATGAAAAAAATAAAAAATAAAACACCGCCCCACTCACGGTAGATGAGGTCGAGCGTGTAAAGCACATAAAAAAAAATAAATAAATAAATAAATAGAATAAAAAAAATAAAAAAAATTATAAAAAAAATTAAAAAATAAAACAAAAAAAATAATAATAACAAATAAAATAAAAAAACAAAATAGTAAAAAAAAAAAATAATAATAAAAAAAAAACCGCCCCCACTCACGCTAGATGAGGTCGAGCGTGTGCAGCACGTCCTTGCTCTTCTTCCGCGTCCTCCTCGAGTCCATGGTCGGCAGCGCCTCGAGTCGAGTGGGACGTCGGAGGGACATTTCGGGCGAGATCGACGAGAAACCGCCTCCTACGGGAGATAAGGGGGGCGGGGCGGAGGTGTGGGCGCGGCAGGGGGAGGGCGGGGGAGAGGGAGGGAGGCGGGGGAGAGGGGGGTGTGGGGGGTCGGGGGGGAGGAAGGGGGCGTGGGGGTGGAGGGCAGGAAGTGGGCGTGGCAGGGAGGGGAAGTGGGCGTGGCAGGGAGAGGAAGTGGGCGTGGCAGGGAGAGAAAGTGGGCGTGGCAGGGATAGGAAGTGGGAGAGGGGCGTAGGTGTGGGCGTGGGGGGGGGGAGGGGAGGAAGTGGGTGTGTACAGAGAAGTGGGGAAGAGGGGCGTAGGTGTGGGCGTGGGGAGAGGGGGAGGAGAAGTGGGCGTGGGAGGGAGAGGAAATGGGCGTGGCAGGGAGGGGGAAGTGGGCGTGGCAGGGAGAGGAAGTGGGCGTGGCAGGGAGAGGAAGTGGGCGTGGCAGGGAGAGAAAGTGGGCGTGGCAGGGAGAGGAAGTGGGCGTGTACAGGGAGGCGGAGGAGAGGGGCATAGGTGTGGGCGTAGGGGGTGAGATGAAGTGGGCGTGAGAGGGAGAAGAAGGTGGAAGAAAAATTAGAAGAGGGAAGACTGATAAAGGAGTAATAACATAATAACATGGAATATTATGTAACAACATAACTTAAATCCTACAACACGAAGGTTTGTTAATTAAATAATAACATAATGACGTTAATAATAACTTAGAGAAGACATAAGGTTTAATATCCATATAATAATAACAATACAAGAACATGATGTTTGATAAAACAACATGATATTGTAACATGGCAACCGCATAAATACAACCCTAAGGCATTATAACTATTCAACAACAATAATAATAACATGAAATATGATATAACGACATTGTATAATAAAATAGTAACTGCAAAAAACAGAAATTTCTAAGTATACGAATTAGGAACAGCAACAGCAAAAATTACTGTGCAAAAAAACATGCTAAAAACACACAGAAAGCAATAAAAACTACATGGCACCTTGGGGGAACAAGTGGCACTATGTCTTACCAGCGAGAGTGCCAAGTGCCAGCATAAAGGACTAAGCTTATACGAACTGTAGCGTTACTTCCATCAAGATACATTATACTAGAATACTGAGCCGGAATAATACTATTTGAAAACTTTGAAAACTTTGAAAAAAGCCACGAAAGAAGCCACGGGGGTGAAATAGACCCATAGACCCACAGGGGAGAAACAGGGGGGGGGGGGTAAAGAACCACAGGGGAGAAATAAACCCATTGACCCACAAGGGAGAAAAAGACATAGACCCACAGGGGAGAAACAGGGGGGGATAGAGCCACAAGGGAGAATAAGACATAGACCCACAGGGGAGAAACAGGGGGGGGGGATAGACCCACAAGGGAGAATAAGACATAGACCCACAGGGGGGGATAGACCCACAAGGGAGAATAAGACATAGACCCACATGGGGGGGATAGACCCACAAGGGAGAATAAGACATAGACCCACATGGGGGGGATAGACCCACAAGGGAGAATAAGACATAGACCCACAGGGGAGAAACAGGGGGGGGGGATAGACCCACAAGGGAGAATAAGACATAGACCCACATGGGGGGGATAGACCCACAAGGGAGAATAAGACATAGACCCACATGGGGGGGATAGACCCACAAGGGAGAATAAGACATAGACCCACATGGGGGGGATAGACCCACAAGGGAGAATAAGACATAGACCCACAGGGGGGATAGACCCACAAGGGAGAATAAGACATAGACCCACAGGGGAGAAACAGGGGGGGGATAGACCCACAAGGGAGAATAAGACATAGACCCACAAGGGAGAATAAGACATAGACCCACAGGGGAGAAACAGGGGGGGGATAGACCCACAAGGGAGAATAAGACATAGACCCACATGGGAGAAACAGGGGGGGGGATAGACCCACAAGGGAGAATAAGACATAGACCCACAGGGGAGAAACAGGGGGGGGATAGACCCACAAGGGAGAATAAGACATAGACCCACATGGGAGAAACAGGGGGGGGGATAGACCCACAAGGGAGAATAAGACATAGACCCACATGGGGGGATAGACCCACAAGGGAGAATAAGACATAGACCCACAGGGGAGAAACAGGGGGGGATAGACCCACAAGGGAGAATAAAACATAGATCCACAGGGGAGAAACAGGGGGGGATAGACCCACAAGGGAGAATAAGACATAGACCCACATGGGGGGGATAGACCCACAAGGGAGAATAAGACATAGACCCACAGGGGAGAAACAGGGGGGGATAGACCCACAAGGGAGAATAAGACATAGACCCACAGGGGAGAAACAGGGGGGGGATAGACCCACAAGGGAGAATAAAACATAGACCCACAGGGGAGAAACAGGGGGGGATAGACCCACAAGGGAGAATAAGACAGACACACAGGGGAGAAACAGGGGGGGATAGACCCACAAGGGAGAATAAGACATAGACCCACAGGGGAGAAACAGGGGGGGGATAGACCCACAAGGGAGAATAAGACATAGACCCACAGGGGAGAAACAGGGGGGGGGGATAGACCCACAAGGGAGAATAAGACATAGACCCACAGGGGAGAATAAGACATAGACCCACAGGGGAGAATAAGACATAGACCCACAGGGGAGAAACAGGGGGGGATAGACCCACAAGGGAGAACAAGACATAGACCCACAGGGGAGAAACAGGGGGGGATAGACCCACAAGGGAGAATAAGACATAGACCCACAGGGGAGAAACAGGGGGGGGATAGACCCACAAGGGAGAATAAGACATAGACCCACATGGGGGGATAGACCCACAAGGGAGAATAAGACATAGACCCACATGGGGGGATAGACCCACAAGGGAGAATAAGACATAGACCCACAGGGGGGATAGACCCACAAGGGAGAATAAGACATAGACCCACAGGGGAGAAACAGGGGGGGGATAGACCCACAAGGGAGAATAAGACATAGACCCACAGGGGAGAAACAGGGGGGGATAGAGCCACAAGGGAGAATAAGACATAGACCCACAGGGGAGAAACAGGGGGGGGATAGACCCACAAGGGAGAATAAGACATAGACCCACAGGGGAGAAACAGGGGGGGATAGAGCCACAAGGGAGAATAAAACATAGACCCACAGGGGAGAAACAGGGGGGGATAGACCCACAAGGGAGAATAAGACATAGACCCACAGGGGAGAAACAGGGGGGGATAGAGCCACAAGGGAGAATAAAACATAGACCCACATGGGAGAAACAGGGGGGGATAGAGCCACAAGGGAGAATAAAACATAGACCCACAGGGGAGAAACAGGGGGGGATAGACCCACAAGGGAGAATAAGACATAGACCCACAGGGGAGAAACAGGGGGGGATAGAGCCACAAGGGAGAATAAAACATAGACCCACAGGGGAGAAACAGGGGGGGATAGAGCCACAAGGGAGAATAAAACATAGACCCACAGGGGAGAAACAGGGGGGGGATAGACCCACAAGGGAGAATAAGACATAGACCCACAGGGGAGAAACAGGGGGGGATAGAGCCACAAGGGAGAATAAAACATAGACCCACATGGGGGGATAGACCCACAAGGGAGAATAAGACATAGACCCACATGGGGGGGATAGACCCACAAGGGAGAATAAGACATAGACCCACATGGGGGGATAGACCCACAAGGGAGAATAAGACATAGACCCACATGGGGGGGATAGACCCACAAGGGAGAATAAGACATAGACCCACAGGGGAGAAACAGGGGGGGATAGAGCCACAAGGGAGAATAAAACATAGACCCACATGGGGGGATAGACCCACAAGGGAGAATAAGACATAGACCCACATGGGGGGGATAGACCCACAAGGGAGAATAAGACATAGACCCACATGGGGGGATAGACCCACAAGGGAGAATAAGACATAGACCCACATGGGGGGGATAGACCCACAAGGGAGAATAAGACATAGACCCACAGGGGAGAAACAGGGGGGGATAGAGCCACAAGGGAGAATAAAACATAGACCCACAGGGGAGAAACAGGGGGGGATAGAGCCACAAGGGAGAATAAAACATAGACCCACAGGGGAGAAACAGGGGGGGATAGACCCACAAGGGAGAATAAGACATAGACCCACAGGGGAGAAACAGGGGGGGATAGAGCCACAAGGGAGAATAAAACATAGACCCACAGGGGAGAAACAGGGGGGGATAGAGCCACAAGGGAGAATAAAACATAGACCCACAGGGGAGAAACAGGGGGGGATAGACCCACAAGGGAGAATAAGACATAGACCCACATGGGGGGATAGACCCACAAGGGAGAATAAGACATAGACCCACATGGGGGGATAGACCCACAAGGGAGAATAAGACATAGACCCACATGGGGGGATAGACCCACAAGGGAGAATAAGACATAGACCCACAGGGGGGGGATAGACCCACAAGGGAGAATAAGACATAGACCCACATGGGGGGATAGACCCACAAGGGAGAATAAGACATAGACCCACAGGGGAGAAATAGACCCATAGACCCACAGGGGAGAAACAGACATATAGACAAACATGCAAGAAGCACAGAGCAATGACAGTGAGAGAACTAAATGCAGTATACATAAAAAAAAACACTTTTAGAATAACAACAAAGTTATTTAAATCGAAAAGAAAGAAAATGGTCTAGTGAAAAAAAAAAAAAAAAAAAAATCACAGTGCAACGTGTGAACAATAGAGATTGTTAATATTTGTATATATGTTGATTGTGTGTGTGATTGTGTGTGTGTGTGTGTGTGTGTATGTGTGTGTATGTGTGTGTATCTGTGTGTGTGTGTGTGTGTGTGTGTGTGTGTGTGTGTGTGTGTGTGTGTGTGTGTGTGTGTGTGTGTGTGTGTGTGTGATTGTGTTTGTGTGTGTGAGTGTGTGTGTGATTGTGATTGTGTGTGTGTATGTGTGTGTATGTGTGTGTATGTATGTGTGTGTGTGTGTGTGTGTGTGTGTGTGTGTGTGTGTGTGTGTGTGTGTGTGTGTGTGTGTGTGTGTGTGTGTGTATGTGTGTGTGTATGTGTGTGTGTATGTATGTGTATGCATGTGTATGTATGAGTGTGTATGTATGTGTGTGCGTGTATGTATGTGTGTGTGGGTGTGGGTGTGCGTGTATTTATGTGTGTGTGCGTGTATGTATATGTGTGTGTGTTTGGGTTTGCGTGTATGTATGTGTGTATGTATGTGTGTATGTGTGTATGTATGTGTATGCATGTGTATGTATGTGTGTGTGTGTATGTGTGTGTGTGTGTGTGTGTGTGTGTGTGTGTGTGTGTGTGTGTGTGTGTGTGTGTGTGTGTGTGTGTGTGTATCTGTTTGTATGTATGCACAAGAACGTATAAGCGTGCGTTAGCGTCAGCGACCTTGCATCTGCATGAACGTCTATCTATCACGCAGGCGCGTGAGCGTGCGCGCGTGCGTGCGTGCGTGCGTGCGTGCGCGCGAGCGAGCCGTCGCCCACATACCTAGCCATCCGTTGCTCATGACCCCCCCTACCCCCGTCCCCCCCACGCTCGAGGAGGAGGAGTTGGAGCCCCACGACGAGTTGTACGAGTTGCTGGAGTTGTTGAAGGACGAGTTGAGGTTGAGCGTGTTGCCCCACATGCTCTGGCTCATGCTCACGTTGAGCGCGTTGTTGCTCGAGCTGTTCTTCTTGCTCAGGGGCTTGGCTGGGGGGGGGAGAGGGAGAGACGCTTAGCGGGGAGAGGGAAGGGGGGGGAGGGAGGAGGGAGGGGGAGGGTGGAGGGGAGGGGGTTGGAGGGGGAAGGGAGAGACGCTTAGCGGGGAGAGGGGAGGGGGGAAGGGGGAGCAGGGAGGAGGGGGGATAAGGGGGAGAGGGAGACGCTTAGCGGGGAAGGGGGGAGGGGGAGGGGGAGGAGGGGGGAAGGGGGAGGGGAGAGGCTTAGCGGGGAGCGGGGAGGGGGAGGGAGGGGGTTGGAGGAGGGAAGGGAAGAGGGGGAGGGGGAAGGGGGAGGGGGAGAGGCTTAGCGGGGAGGGGGAGGGGGAGTGGGAGGGGGGAGGGGTAGGGGGGAAGGGGGAGAGGCTAAGCGGGGAGGGGGGGGAGGAGAAGGAGGAGGGAAGGGGGAGGGGGGAGGGGGAGGGGGAGAAGGGAGGGAGGGAGAGGGGAGAGGCTTAGCGGGGAGGAGGAGGGGGAAGGAGGAGGAGGGGGGAGAGCGAGACGCTTAGCGGGGAGGGGGGAGGGGGAAGGGGGGAGAGGAGGGAAGGGGGAGGGGGAGGGGGAGGGGGAGACGAGACGCTTAGCGGGGAGGGGGGAGGGGGAAGGGGGAGAGGAGGGAAGGGGAGAGGCTTAGAGGGGAGGGGGAGGGGGAGACGAGACGCTTAGCGGGGAGGGGGAGGGGGAGACGAGACGCTTAGCGGGGAGGGGGGAGGGGGAAGGGGGAGAGGAGGGAAGGGGAGAGGCTTAGAGGGGAGGGGGAGGGGGAGACGAGACGCTTAGCGGGGAGGGGGGAGGGGGAAGGGGGGAGAGGAGGGAAGGGGGAGGGGGAGGGGGAGGGGGAGACGAGACGCTTAGCGGGGAGGGGGGAGGGGGAAGGGGGAGAGGAGGGAAGGGGAGAGGCTTAGAGGGGAGGGGGAGGGGGAGACGAGACGCTTAGCGGGGAGGGGGAGGGGGAGACGAGACGCTTAGCGGGGAGGGGGGAGGGGGAAGGGGGAGAGGAGGGAAGGGGAGAGGCTTAGAGGGGAGGGGGAGGGGGAGACGAGACGCTTAGCGGGGAGGGGGGAGGGGGAAGGGGGGAGAGGAGGGAAGAGGGAGGGGGAGAGGCTTAGAGGGGAGGGGGAGGGGGGAGGGGGAGAGGCCTAGAGGGGAGGGGGAGGGGGAGGGGGAGACGAGACGCTTAGCGGGGAGGGGGAGGGAAATAGGCTTAGCGGGGAGGGGGTGGAGGGGGGGAAGGGGAGGGAGAGGGGGAGACGCTTAGCGGGGAGAGGGAGGAGAGGGGAAAGGGAGAGGGAGATAGGCTTAGCGGGGAGGGGGAGGGGGAGAGGCTTAGCGGGAAGGGGGAGGGGGAGGGGGAATGCGCGGCCATGACCGGGGGGGGGGGAGAACGCCCAACGGAGGAGAACATTTTGGGCAGGAAGAGAATTGAGAACACTGAACGGAGTTGAACATTTGGGCGGAAAACACTTTGAACGAAAGCATTTGAACAGAGAACACTTTCAACGGAAAATATTTAGAACAGAGAACATTTGATCGGAGAACAGTTGGAATAGAGAACATTTAAACGGAAACACTTAAATATAGAACACTTGGGACGGAAAGTTTTGAACAGAGAACACTCGAGGAGAGAACAAACGAATACTTGAACACGTGACCAGATTAACACTTAAATTAACCTTTATTTCTCTCTTAATTTTCTTTCTTTTTTGTTTTTTTATTCCCTCTCTTTCTTCCAGGGCCGTTAAACCAGTCATGGCCGGCGCAGTGCACATAAAACTCCATATACAAGAACAAAATAACACATAACAGCATAATCTTACAGCTACAGGCACCCCCCCTTCCCCCACCCCCCACACCCCCACCCCCTTCTCTTTTCCCTTCCCGACATTTAGCCAAAAAAAAAATATATATATATACAAAAACTAAAGATAACACATATTAGCACAATATTACAGCTACAAGCACCCTTGGTCTCCCTTCCCTCCCTCTTTCTACTCCCTTTTCCCTTCTTTTTTTCTATTCCCTCCCTCCCCCTCCCTCCCCTCTCCCACCTAGTGAGGCTAGTTCCCGCCATTACCGCAAACCGTGCGAATGCGATGATCGAGCCTAGACTTCGGATTAAGATGTTTGTTAAATAGTCTATCAACAATAACGTCTGCATTTCAGATTAAATTTACAAGTTTGTGACTTCTACTGCAATTTTCTATAAACCTTTACATCATGATATAAAAGTAATCATTGATTCACTAACTCCAATCAACGCCGAAGTCGTGGCCATAGCGACGCATTCGAAGCACCCGCGGTAATGGCGGCAAAACGCTGCCGGTGAACCCTAACGAGTGAAAAAAAAAAATTTGCCCAAGGGTCGAACGAGCTCATGGCGGACACTTACCTAGGGTATTCGCATCGTCCTGAAACCTCACGAGCAATTCATTAGCTCGCTTCGGCTTGAAATAAGTGCCGGCGATGTCCTCCTCCTCCCCCTTCTGCAGCTTCTGTGGGCGGTGGGCGGGGTCAGACGAGGTCGCAAACTTTACAGGGTCGGGATGGACTCTTTTAAATCAGATATGTCACAGAGATAAGACAAGGGGAACATGGTCATGCTGATATCTGTTTTTTTAAAGCTATGTGCGCGTGTATGTGCGTGTGCTCGTAATATTCTTACCTGCCTCTTAAGTGCCAAATGGTGAGACCTTCGGAGCTGTTGGTGCTGTGCCATGCGAGCGGTGACTCACTGTAACAGCCGTGCTTTTTAAGGTTAAATAAGTCACTAACAGCCATGCTTTAGAGGGGGGAAATTGATCGCTATAACAGCCGTGCCATATGAGGTAATTAACCATGCAATCATTGGCCATTTTGGCGTTTTGGGGAAATATATCCCAGGCTTTACACTCACGCTCTCTTGCAAAGCTATCCGTGCAACATTCAGGGTAATAGAAAATCCCTTTTGAGCTTTCATCGATGCTGTCGGATACCCTTGCAAGACTGATCAATAATTAAGCCTTCGACACATGCACTTGCACCTTAAGAAAAGACACATTTCGTATCTATTTTGCATATATATGTTTCACAGTCGCTCGCATACATTCGCTGACTCAAAATACTAATAGATCTTGGACACAAAATCCTCTGGGATACGATGCTAAATTCTCAACTTTAATAACTTTAATAACTAGCTAGGTTAGGATACAATGCTAAATTCTTAACTTTAATAACTTTAATAACAAACTTTAATAACTGGCTAGGTTAGGATACGATGCTCAATTCTCAACTTTAATAACTTTAATAACTAACTTTAATAACTAGCTAGGTTAGGATACGATGCTCAATTCTCAACTTTAATAACTTTAATAACTAACTTTAATAACTAGCTAGGTTAGGATACGATGCTCAATTCTCAACTTTAATAACTTTAATAACTAACTTTAATAACTAGCTAGGTTAGGATACGATGCTCAATTCTCAACTTTAATAACTTTAATAACTAACTTTAATAACTAGCTAGGTTAGGATACGATGCTCAATTCTCAACTTTAATAACTTTAATAACTTTATTAACTAGCTAAGTTAGGAGACAACGCTAATTTCTCAACTTTAATAACTAACTTTATTAACTAGCTAGTTTCTCCTAGATCTCCAACCAGGTTTTCTTACAGCATACACAGGTCTTGCTAACTACTTAAACCTCAACATTCTATGTAATAACTTAGATAAAAGTAACTATTAATAATAATAACTAATAATGATATTGATAAGATGACATTACCAGTATTGTTAAAGTAGGGTATACGTATACATGTATAATATATCGTATATGTTGCAAGTAAAGAAACATAAAGCATAACAATATGATTAATATATCGCATATGCTGTAAGAAACCGCCATATTGCATAAAAATAATGTATATTGCATAATGTATATCGATGCAAAATTCCTTTGGCGTGCATTCAGGCGGGGATGGGGGAAGGGGGGGGGGTGGAGGGAGGGGGTAGGTGGCGTTCGCTGTGATGTCATGCATGGCAGGTTATGACGTCATCTCTGGAAAAGTGGTGACGTCATGTTTGAAAAGGTTATGACATCATGGTTGGAAAATTGGTGACGTCATGTTTGAAAAGGTTATGACGTCATGTCTGGAAATTAGTGACGTCATGGTTGAAAAGGTTATGACGTCATGTCTAGAAAGTGGTGACGTCATGGTTGATAAGGTTATGACGTCATGATTAAAAAAGTTATGACGTCATGCCTGGCAGGTTATGACGTCACGCGATCGGGTGGAAGGTCCTGCCTGCCTTTCTATGAGTCCCTTAATTCTTCGATACGGATGCACACTGCCCGTTCTTAAGAGGTGCCAAGAACCTCTTTCCTTCTACTAAGACCTTATTTACTTCCCTAAGACCTTTTTTTGTACTAAGACCATGTATCCTTCTACTAAGACCTTATTTACTTCCCTAAGACCTTTTCTTCTACTAAGACCTTATTTCCTTCTCCTAAGACCTTTTCTTCTTCTAAGACTTTATTTCCTTCTCCTAAGATTTTCTTTTCTTCTACTAAGACCATGTATCCTTCTACCTAGACCTTCTTTCTTTTACTAAGACCTTTTCTTCTTCTTCTAAGACTTTATTTCCTTCTACTAAGACTTTATTTAATTCCGTAAGACCTTTTCTTCTCCTAAGACTTTATTTACTTCCCTAAGACCCTATTTCCTTCTCCTATGACTTTATTTACTTCCCTAAAACCTTTTCTTCTACTAAGATTTTATTTCCTTCTCCTAAGACTTTCTTTTCTTCTACTAAGACATGTAGCCTTCTACCAAGACCCTTTTTCTTTTACTAAGACCTTTTTTTCTTCTTCTAAGACTTTATTTCCTTCCCTAAGACCTTTTCTTCTACTAAGACCATGTATCCTTCTACCAAGACCTTCTTTCTTTTACTAAGACCTTTTTTTCTTCTTCTAAGACTTTATTTCCTTCCCTAAGACCTTTTCTTCTACTAAGACCATGTATCCTTCTACCAAGACCTTCTTTCTTTTACTAAGACCTTCTTTTCTTCTACTAAGACCTTTTTTCCTTCTCCTAAGACCTTCTTTTCTTCTACTAAGACCTTATTTACTTCTCATAAGACTTTTTCTTCTCCTAAGACCTTATTTTCTTCTCCTAAGACTTTATTTCCTTCTCCTAAGACCTTTTCTTCTTCTAAGACTTTATTTACTTCCCTAAGACCTTTTCTTCAACTAAGACCATATATCCTTCTACCAAGACCTTCTTTCTTTTACTAAGACCTTTTTTTTTCTTCTACTAAGACTTTATTTCCTTCTCCTAAGACCTTTTCTTCTTCTAAGACT
Organism: Penaeus vannamei; assembly: GCF_042767895.1. Taxonomy (NCBI): domain Eukaryota; kingdom Metazoa; phylum Arthropoda; class Malacostraca; order Decapoda; family Penaeidae; genus Penaeus; species Penaeus vannamei. The sequence goes on from NC_091553.1 coordinate 47,886,814, forward strand.
TTATTTCCTTCCAAGACCTTATTAACTTCCCCTAAAACCTTATTTCCTTCCCTAAGACCTTCTTTTCTTCTACTAAGACTTTATTTACTTCTACTAAGACCTTTTCTTCTCCTAAGACTTTATTTCCTTCTAAGACCTTATTTACTTCCCCTAAAACCTTATTTCCTTCTCCTAAGACCTTCATTTCTTCTTCTAAGACCTTATTTCCTTCCCCTAAGACCTTATTTACTTCCCTAAGACCTTTTCTTCTTCTGAGACTTTATTTCTCTTCTTCTACTAAGACCTTTTTTTCTTATTCTCAATCTCGTCTCGGTTTCTACTTATGAGGTTAATCAACCTGATTTGTTCTTAAAGTATAAGATCCCTCTCCGAATTTTTGAGATTGAAATTATACTTGATTAGAAAATATTCCAGACAGCTGTAATTCATGTTAGTTGATGATTACAAAGTAGTTAGCATGACTGATTAATTAAAAATACAAATGAAAAAGTTGATATTACCTGTTTTATATAACAGGATTTCTATATATACAAACAGGTATATAAGCGTATGCATTCTCAAGTCGTCAGTAAGATTAGTGATGATTTCAATCACTTGCAGCGACAGGGACGTGCAGTTAGTAGTTGTAGTCATAATAAATAGATAATAAATGAATAAATGAATAAAAATGTGTGTATTTATCTCGGTGTTGACAGCTAGCATGCACAGTCTGTCAACAGTCCGTGCCGTCCTCGTGCAGGCGCAATCTAGCACACGGATCAGCCAAGTGGACGTGTCCTGGCGGTGCTGTGGCCGCATGCCCCCGAGCCTGGTGCCAGCCCCACCCCCGTCGCTGATCGGAGCAATCCCGCCCACTTCGGCACCAATCCTAGCTGTCCCCGCCCATGCACCATCTATCCCCCCGCGGCCACGTCGGAATGGCCGCGAGGGAGCCAGGGCATCCCTGGAACGAAGGGCCACCTGCAGGTACGGGTCCAGCTCCTGCTCGAGCTGTTGCAACTGTTCCTCGACGTCGTCCTCGGGCGGCGAAGGGCTACGCGCACTCGGGCCCGCCCAGCCGCCCACGCGGGCGCTGGGAGCCTGCTGGGGCCGCGCGCCAGGCTGGATTCCTGCAGGGAAGCGGAGGGGTAACCAGAGCCTCCTTTCGTCAGGGGCGAGGCGGGGAGGGCGCGGCACCCACCGTGCCCTCAGAGGAAGGAGGAAGGGCGGTCACCACACACCAAGGTTCTCGGGGGAGGCACCACAAGGGGGGGAAGGGGGTCACTACAACCCGCACTGTAGCCTGACGAAGGGGAGGGAGGAGGAGGACGAGGCTGTCTGTCACCCTGAGGGACATCGAGGCAAGAGCAGCTGGGGAAGGACCCTCCCTAACTGCGCGCTTTCCTGTCAGTCTGTGGAAGGGGCGAGGTGGAGGAGAGCCAGAAGGGCGAGGGAGAGGGGAAGAGGATAAGGGGAGGACGAGAGGGGAAGACGATAAGGGGAGGACGAGAGGGGAAGAGGATAAGGGGAGGACGAGAGGGGAAGAGGGCGAGAGGAGGACAGGAGGAAAGGCCGAGAGGGATGAGGGGGACGTCTAACTTCTCCGCGCGACGTGTTGTGTTCGCTCGTCGTACGTTATGCATACTGTACAGTTACGTTATTAATACTACACACAAGCATACCTTACTCTCCTACATCATAAATTAGCATAACACCTCCAGTAACAGTTGAAATCAAGACTTATAAGAGTATGCAAACACGCACACCAACACACGCATAACTCAGCCTAAAATAATGCTCACAAATCAGTCACCGCTTCTACTCGCACACACACCAACGCACACAAAGAGGAAGCGGGAGGAGGGAAAGGGGGAAAGGAGAAAGAAGAAAATAATCTACCACCAAAATACTTCAAGTGTCACGGTTCTCCAACGCTACAGGGAGGAAGGCAGAGCGTGCAGGGGCAGCGCAAGCAAAAGCAACACAAGCAAAGTGCATCACACGGTGCTGTACTCGGGGATCTCGACGCGGTCCAGTGGCAGGGGATTTGGCTTTAACCAGACATGTGTGCCGTGTTCTTATGCTTATTTTACATACATACACACACTATGTATATATATGGATCATTCTGTCTGTCTGTCTATATGTATGTGTGTGTTTACTGCCATCTAGCGGACCCCGTCGAGCACGTCCCTTAGAGCAAGAGCAAAACCGGGCTGCGCCTTCATTCCTGAGGCGGCGTCGTGTCCAAGGGCATCCCACTCGCTAGTGCATCGCGCAGGATGGGCGGGGTTCATGCACGGGCAGGCGAGTGGAAGCAGCGTCATGCAGGGAGGAGCAGTCACCAGGGAGTGGCTCAGTCATGCAGTCTGGAGGTGGCCGTAGCGCAAGGGGCACGTGGAGTGAGACAGCCGCCCGCGCGGGGAGAGGGTTGGGTCATGCAGTGCGGGGCGCCCTCCGGCAGAAGGAGCGGCGCCTGCAGTGAGCGAGGAGCAGGACCTTGAGGAATTTGTCTTCGTCGTGGTCGTCGTCCCACATGCCGAGCCTGGCGGGCGCCGTCTGCGAGGGGAACCGCCCCCCCGGCTGGATGCGCACCGACTTGCTGTCGCTGTTGTTGTTGTTGTAGCTGTTGCTCAAGTCGGTGTTGTTGTTGTACTGGTTGTTGACAGTGTCAGACTGAGTCAGCGTGCCGGTGGGTCCTGCAAGTTGCAAGATGAAGGCAACATGCGCCGAACATATCATGAAGGGAGAAGAAGTGTCCGCATGACCCAAGTATACATACAGTTGTCTACACGTCATGTGCACAGTCATGTTCATGGAATCACGTACACAGAGTCATGTGCACCAAGGAGCCATCTACAATTCATGTACAAGTTGACATGAGCACGGACTCAGCGGCATGTTACCAAGAATACAAAGTCATGTGCACAATGCCATGTACACTAATTTACGCATATGGAGCCATGTACACAGAACAGCGTGCAAATCTGCATGTATAGAGCCATATTTAGGCATAGAGAAAATGTAACCATTGTGCAAAGGGAGTCTGACTCATCCCACTCGCACCGGATACATTTTCTCTACCCTAGCGTACCATTCCGCAATACTGTCTCGTTGTTTTTTCCTCTCACCCTGGCAATATACTGCCTCATCCAAGAGCTACTTGGAGATGCGCAACAGTGAAATGAGACAGGACTGGGAAGTGGGAGACGCAAGCTCTAGGGCGATCTAGGGTTAAGTCATGGGACAGAGCATTCACTTAAGAGACAGTTCTCGCTTTCGGAGCAGAAGTTCTTGGTTTAAATAGTTCATGCTGGAACAGGAAAGTCCTAACGAGGAGGTGTTGGAGTACTAAGGAGACTACATGGAATGAGGTGGAGATAATGTGATCAAGGTACACTTTGTGAGGTATTAGAGGTTACTACATAACTCTAAAGGGGTCCCGTGATACAACACACCTCTCAAGGAAAGGTTCCGGAACATGAAACAGGGTATTGGAGGTTAGTAAACAAAGGTAGTTTAGGATATAGGATGGCTCATGGTGGAGGATACATCCAGGCTACATTGCCTGAACTACCTGCAGGACACGGAGAACTTGTCCAAGACGTCGCATTAGTCATAAAAGCAGAGAAAGCTTGTAACAGGAGAAGGATTCAGCTGACTAGGAGCGCCGTAAGAGAGTGGACAGGACAGGGTATTAATGCATAAGGCTTGCAACGGAGCACATCTCAACGGGACACGCGTTGCCTACAGGGTCTGAGACGTCCAGTTTATTAATCTTAGACGCATAACTGGCAAGGGTGGATCTATTACAAGGTGATGTGGCAGGCCAAGGGAAGACGTCAGACTAACAGCGGGGTTGTAATGAGAAATACAATTATGTCTTGCATGGGAGAAGGGCACACAGCGATGTGGGAGGTTAACAGGGAGAACTGCTAGAACTTGGTGTGTGTGTGATCGTTGAAATAGGGTCAGGAATCATGAGAGAAGAGTCATTATGGTCAAATATAACTCTCAAGACTGTCTGAAGTTCCTGGTATCCACTGAGACATGAATTACCTCACACTTATATAACCACAGAAGATGAGAATTAGTGGACAAAACTACACTTTTTATAATGACGCGTAAACAGAATTAAATCGGAGAATGACAAAGATGAAGCAACATGACAGCAATGGAAATGGAATCACTAACAAAGACAACTATGCCTGTGTGATCTGGATTCCTCTGTCTGTTCCCTAGTTGACTGTCATCCTGAAATCCCTGTGTTCATTATTGATATCCAATTCCTTTTCCTGTTGTGTCTGGAGTTTCAACTGTCACAACTTCGTTACAATGTTCCGAAACGAGAGAGTGTTACGCTGACACAAAGAATATATCGGTGTTCAAGCTGGTGTTACCTCTTGTGTTATACTTGACACAAAAAAAATTAGCGAATGATATGGTTATGAAATATGAATTAATTGGCCTTTATGCTGGTGTCTTATATGTGGTGCTAGTCCTAGGCTAGGCTACGAAGGAATCGAAAGCTGAAATACACAAGCGAAGGATTATAGGATGAAACTTGTGGGATGTTGCTGAGATGGAAGCAGAAAGGGGACAGGAAAGTGTTATAATCTTATCTTCCAATGGCATTACAAGAAGCACTAGATAACAGGTTTGAAAAAGGGAAATAAAAGACAAAAACATTATCTGAATGAACTATGTCTGATGCCTTATATTAGGTGAACCTTAACCAAATGAGAAACCCATCATTAGTCTAAATGTTCAAGGTAGTTCATAAATGTTAAGAAGTTTATGAACACAAGGTGAGTGAACAATATCAATGCCTGTTTGGGTGATGGAAAAGCTATTAAATATGGACAGAATTTGGTGGAATGAAGTCCATGTACAGTATTTCGGACACAACCAAATTCATTCATAAACTACAACACTTTTATTTAGAACATTCTCAACCCTTGAACCCTTCGCCTAAGACCAGTCTCGTTGTATGTTTGCAAAGAATCCTCAACATTGGGTTTTATTATCCATCAAAAGAATGGTGTATTTAATAGTATAGCACGTTTGGCACTTGCTCTGGGTGGCACTAGAAGGGGTACCACTGTTTTAATTTTTGTTTTTTTTCACCTTTTAACCCCTAATGGTCCCCGTAATTTGTTCATTCAGAGATTAATGAAAGTTGACTTGGATTTTTGAACTGACTTTATCATAAAGGTATCCTTTAAAAAGTGGGTTTCAGATATTTATCCTTAATAAAATGGTGGGTTTCACATAATTATCCTTAAACAAGTGAGTTTCAGCTATTTATCCTTAAAAAGTGGGTTTTAGATATGTATCCTTTAAAAAGTGAGTTACAGATATTTATCCTTAAAAAAGTGGGTTTCATATACTTATCCTTTAAAAAGTGGGTTTCAGATAATTATGCTTAAAAAAGTATTTCATATATTTATCCTTAAAAAGGTGGGTTTGAGATATTTATCCTTAAAAAGGTGGGTTTGAGATATTTATCCTTAAAAGTGGGTTTCATATACTTATCCTTATAAAAGTGCGTTTCAGATATTTATCCTTAAAAAAGTGGGTTTTAGATAGGTACCCTTTTGAAAAGTGGGTTTCAGTTACTTATCCTTAAAAAGTGTTTCAGATATTAAACCTTAAAAGGTAGGTTTCAGTTACTTATCCTTAAGAAAAGTGAGTTCCAGATATCTACCCTTAAAAGAGTGGGTTTCAGATATTTAGACAAGAAGGAGAGACCGACCTCAGAGCTTGCCAGAACCCCTACCCTCTGCAGCGACGCCCCAGGGAAGCACGTACCTGGCGGAGGGAGCTTTGTCTTCACGATGACCAGGTCGGGCAGCTTCCACCGTTGGTACTCGTCCTCCCACACCGCTTCCTTCTTGATCTGTTCCACGTTGCTGTAGTTGCAGTCTCGTCGGATCGTGGGTTGTACCTGCAGGAAGAGGAGGAGGAGGTGTAAGGAGGAGGGTGAGGTTGAGAGGGTCAAAGAGGGGGGTTGTGAGAAGGGGAGGGAGGAGGAGGAAGAGGAGGGGGTGAGGTTGAGAGGGTCAAAGAGGGGGGGTTGTGAGAAGGGGAGGGAGGAGGAGGGTGAGGGGGTTAGGTTGAGAGGGTCAAAGAGGGGTGTTGTGAGAAGGGGAGGGAGGAGGAGGTGTGAGGAGGGGGTGAGGTTGAGAGGATCAAAGAAGGGGTGTTGTGAGAAGGGGAGGGAGGAGGAGGGTGAGGGGGTGAGGTTGAGAGGGTCAAAGAGGGGGGTTGTGAGAAGGGGAGGAAGAGGAGGTGTGAGGGGGGTGGGTGAGGTTGAGAGGGTCAAAGAGGGGGGTTGTGAGAAGGGGAAGGAGGAAGAGGTGTGAGGGGGTGGGTGAGGTTGAGAGGGTCAAAGAGGGGGGTTGTGAGAAGGGGAGGGAGGAGGAGGGTGAGGAGGGGGTGAGGTTGAGAGGGTCAAAGAGGGGGGTTGTGAGAAGGGGAGGGAGGAGGAGGGTGAGGGGTGAGGTTGAGAGGGTCAAAGAGGGGGGTTGTGAGAAAGGGGAGTGTGGTTTGTGTTACTTTTTAATGGCGAGGTGTTTATGGTTTGTTTGTGTTGGTTATGATTTTGTTCATTTAAAACTATATTTTTATTGTAATATGGGAGAGGGAGGAGAAAGGAAGGAGAGAAGGAGACAGGAAAAGAGAGAGAAGAGAGGGGGAATGAAAGGGAGAGAGAGAGAGAGAGAGACAGAGACAGAGACAGAGACAGAGACAGAGACAGAGACAGAGACACAGAGACACAGAGACACAGAGACAGAGAAAAAAAATAAATCCATAAACAAAGGGAGAGACAAAAACAAAGAGATAGGAAGACACAGACTCAGAAATGCAGAAACAAAGACACAGAGGCACAAAAAAGACAGACAAAAAGACACGGAAACAGACACAAAGAGAAGGAAAATGCCAAAAAACAAGACAGCCAAAGACAGAAAGACACAGAAACAGAGACAAAAACAGGAAAAAACACCGAAACAAAACAGCCAAAGACAAAGACGCAGAGCCAAAAACATACAGAAAAAAAAACACCCAAGACTAGACAACTAAAATACACAAAGACACAGAGACGTAGAGACAAAGAAAAAAAAACAAGACAACCACATACATAAAGACACAAAGACGTAAACAGAGACAGAAACAAGACAAAAACAAGACAACCAAAACACAAAGACACAGTCCCATAGAGACCGAAAAACAAAAACAAAATCAAGACAACCAAATACAAGAACACGCAAAAATAGGAAAAAAAAACAAAAAAAATACACGGAGACGCAGAAAAAAAGAAAAAACAAAACAAAAACAAGACAACCAAATGCACCAAGACGCAGAAACAGGCAGAAGAAGAAGAAGAAGAAGAAGAAGAAGAGGAAGAAGAGGGAGTAGGAGAAGCAGAAGGAGAAGGAGAAGGAGGAGAAGCAGAAGGAGAAGGAGAAGGAGAAGAAGGAGAAGGAGAAGGAGAAGGAGAAGGAGAAGGAGAAGGAGAAGAGGAAGAGGAAGAGGAAGAGGAAGAGGAAGAAGAAGAAGAAGAAAAAGAAGAAGAAGACGAAGACGAAGAAGAACAAGAACAAGAACAACAAGAACAAGAAGAACAAGAACAAGAACAACAAGAACAAGAACAACAAGAACAGGAACAACAAGAACAAGAACAACAAGAACAAGAACAAGAAAAACAAGAACAAGAACAAGAAGAACAAGAAGAAGAACAAGAACAAGAACAACAAGAACAAGAAGAACAAGAACAAGAAGAAGAAGAAGAAGAAGAAGAAGAAGAAGAAGAAGAAGAAGAAGAAGAAGAAGAAGAAGAAGAAGAAGAAGAAGAAGAAGAACAACAACAACAACAACAACAACAACAACAACAACAACAACAACAACAAGAACAAGAAGAACAAGAACAAGAACAAGAACAAGAAGAACAACAAGAAGAACAAGAACAAGAACAAGAAGAAAAACAGGACAGCCCCAGAGGAGGGAGACGTCCTCAGGCCCCCCACCTTGTCGATAATCCCCTGTAGGAGCTTGATCTGCTGCTCCTGACGGCGGATGGTCTCCAAGTAGTCTGTCCTCTCCTCCTGGAATTCCGAGGTCAGGTCCTGGATCTCCTGTTCCATCGACTTGATCTGTGCGGGGAGGTCAAACGAGGTCAGAATGGGTTCCGGAGAAATTATTATTGGGTTGTGGGATTTAAGTTTTATATTTTAAGGTCAGGCGAGGTCAGAATGGGTCACGTGGAGAAATTATAATGGGCACATAAGGATTTAAGTTTTATATTCTAAGGTCAGGCGAGGTCAATATGGGTCACGTGGAGAAATTATCATGGACTCGTAGGCGTTTTTATATTTGAAGGTCAGGCGAGGTCAAAAAGGGTCACGTGGAGAAATTAT